>NC_056691.1:57917500-58000000 GCF_018350215.1 Panthera leo | reverse complement strand
TCGGCAACACATAGTTTCTTCCTTCAAATGTTACTGCAGGACTGGACTTCCATAACAGCATGCTTGAACACTCCAAGGCAGTTTTTCTCAGTCCATGGAGTTACATAAGGCTCCAGGAAGGCATGAGACTGAGTCCTAATCCATCAGGTCATCACATTGCCCTGGCCACAGATTGGTACGGAGGTGGGGCACATACCCAGTCTCAGCCAATGACAAGTATGGAGTCTTTTGCTAGAATTGCTGAGAGGAATACATGTTCTCTCTTCTGTGCTAGAAACTGCCACCACCATCTTGTTACTACAGAGAATCTCATTATGAAGCCAACATGGTGGTGAGCACAGCTGAGAGATGGAGGAAAATTGGGAGTTGATGTCGTCATATGAGCCCCTGAATCAAGTCATGCGAGATCTCTCCCAGACTTCAGAGTATAAGAGCCAATAAGTTCTAAGTTTCTTGAGGTGGTTTATGTTGCTTCCAACTCAAAAGATTCAATAAAAGATAGATTAGGAACTCCTTTAACTGATTAACTAATGCTTTCCATCCCCTACGTGTACAATATACCAATTTATGCCTCTGTGTGCTTGAACATTCACAGCCAATACGCTGCTTTCTGGTACATTGCCCCCAAACTTGTTTATGTTAGTTGTATTTATTTCTGAAATTACGTTATTTAATTAAATATTAAGTAAGTTGCAGAAATACAAGTGCAAAAGGAAAGACAGTTCCCGGTTCTATGAAAATTAAGTTAAATGTTTTCAAAACCTGAGTAAAAAGTGAGTGTTTAAAAATTGCTTTGGGGTTAGATATGGATACATACGTATTTAAAAATGAAACAATAAAAACACGGATGGGTTTTATACTCAACTTTTGAAGCGTCTTCACGTTGCTTTTCTCCTCTAAAGACCAATGCTGGGGGCGTTGGGGGCACCTGGGTGGCTCAGTCAGTTAAGTGTCTGACTCTTGATTTGGGCTCAGGTCATGATCTCACGGCTCTGGTCGTGGAGTCCTAAGTCTGAGCTCCTCATTGGGCTCCATGCTGACCGTGTGGATCCTGCTTGGGATTCTCTCTCTCTCCTTCTCTCTCTGCCCCTCCTCCACTCATGCTCTCTCTCTTTCTCTCAAATAAATAAACTTAAAAAAAATTAAACTATTAAAAAAAAAAAGAAACCGTTGCTGGAAATAATGGATGATGCATATGGGTGTGAAAGAGACCATTAGCTGTCTCATAAAAAGCTTGGTAGCTTCCACCTGGGACAATTGGAACATTTGTTCTAGGGGAAGCCAGGCACTAGGTAAGAAGTCTACCTATCCTGAGACCACCATACTGTTAGGAAGCCCAAGCCAGCAGCATTGAGAGAGAGATGCCGTGCTAACCCCCAGGGCTTCTAGCCAGGTACCAGACAAATGAGTGAGAAAGGCATCTTGGATATCTAGCCCAGTTGACTTTTCAGATGATTCCAGTGTTAGTTAGGGTCAGGCGTAAGGCAGGGTCAAGATAGGAGTCAGAGGCTAAAAAATTTTAGCAGTCAAAGGCTTTATTTGGGAGCTAAGGTCTCGGGCGAGGTTCCGTGACTCAGGGAGAGAGAGGAGTCAGGGAAGTCGCACCCAGGTGTGGTGGGGTGGGGTTTTTAAGCTGCAGCGGTTCCGGGTTTAGGTCCGGGTGGCCCTTTTTCACGTCAGGTCGTGCTGTCGCTTGGTGATTGGTTGACCTCCAATTCATTCTGGCACACTACTAGGGGCTTTTCATTGGGTTGCGCTGGCAAGATGGCCGTCCCCTCTACTGTGGTTCCAAGGACATCCTAACATCCAGCACTCCACCTTGTAATAGATTCTTTGTGAGAACCACCCCACTGAGCCCAGTCTGCCAGCAGAACCACAAGAAATAACACATTTTTTTTTTTTTGTCTTAAGCCATTTTATATGAAGTTGGTTTGTTACACAGCAATAGATAAGCAGTCTCTTGTGGATGAAAGGAGAGAATTGCAAGAAAAGGGAGGTGGCCACTAATGTCAAATACCATAAAGAGGTCATGGAGGATGAGAAAGGATCCTTGTATTTCACAATTGAGAAGTCAGTATTGTCCTTCAAGCATTGTAGTTTCAATAGAGTGGTGGGAGCAAAGGCAAAATGGAAGTGTTCCTGGTGCAAGTGAGTGGTAGGATATAGATACGAGGATAAATTTGTCCTTTTTCTTTCTTTATTTTTAACAGTTTAACATTCACTGATGATTCTTACCTGAATCAATTATCTCATTGGAGATCGCAAAACGACGAATTTCTATCAGTCCCACATTTATTAGCTGACATTCTTCTGCAAAGAAGAGTTTTCCCTCATCAGTTGGGGATGAACCTAATTTCTTCCTAAAATGACACATTAAATGCTTCATTCTTTCTCTTTAATTACCAATTTTCTGACAAAGGAGTTAGTGTCATAGTGTTTCCATTGGTGGTAAATGAGTTTTTCCTCCCTTTCTTCTCTCTCTTTCTCTTCAAGTATCATTGTGGATTCATGTGTGGACTCATGTATCACATTTTTTCAATGTGTTACAATCAATTACCAGCTAAATTAGTCTTTAAAGAATCAATGGAGGATAGGGCTGAGGATGTGATCAGAAAATTCCTGGAAGAATACAGTGGTTAAAGAAATACACACACCACACACACGCATTCTTATCAGTGATCAAAAAATGAAAATCAAATGACATAAAAGAGAAAAAAAAACTGTAAAATATCCAGTTCTGCTACTGGATATATAACCCAGAGAAATTCTCACATCGTTCTCATAAGGGCCACACATGAAGATGTTCACAGTGTTGTTTTTGGTTGTGAGAAGCAATTTGTGTGTCCATAACTGAAGAAGTCCTTAAGCAAAATGTGGTGAGTGGAGTATTAGTCAATAGTTAGAAGCAGTGGACTCGATCTTAAAAACATATTACTCCAGGGGTCCCTGGGTGGCTCAGTTGGTTAAGTGTCAGACTCTTGATAGTGGCTCAGGTCTCAGTCTCTCAGTCCTGAGATCGAGCTCTGCATTGGGCTCTGCACTGAGCACAGAGTGTGCTTGGGATTCTCCCTCTCACTTTCTCTCTGTCCCTCCCCTGCTCGTGTGCACTCTCTCTCTCAAAATAAATAAACTTAAAAAAAAATGTTACTGCAAGGAAGAACACAAAGAAAAAAATATATATCTTACAGTACTATTTACTTAAGGAAAAAAATACATGAATCTAAAGCAATAATACACATTTTAAATAAACATCTACAAACAAAAAGATATATACTTAACATACTAGAATGATTTCCTATGGTGGAAAAGGGGAATGAGATTGGAGAATACGGATAAAAGAGAATAATAAATAAAGTCAATGTGAGAAGTTTTGCGAGTGAGGAAGAGGATCAAGTCAATCCCCTATATTTAGGTAAAAATAAATAAATGATTAAATAAATAAATTGTGATAGTTTTCGGAAAGTAAAACCTTTAAAAACATTGACCTAGCAACTCTGGCTTTTTTTAATGTTTATTTTTATTTATTTTTGAGAGGGAGAGAGAAAGCACGTACGAGCAAGGAGGGGCAGAGGGAGAGAGGGAGACACAAAACTTGAAGCAGGCCCCAGGCTCTGAGCTGTCAGCACAGAGCCCGATGTAGGGCTTGAACCCACAAAGATCATGACTTGAGCTGAAGTCGGAGGCTTAACCGACTGAGCCACCCAGGCGCCCAGATGTAGCAATTCTTTTAGGAATCTAGCCTAAGGAAATAGAACCTTATGCTTATTAGCGTTGTAACAGTAAGAAAAAAGAGCAGCATGGTTCTATTGCTCTCACACACACCCTGAGGTACACACCCCTAGGTGTTTCAGGGAGGCCTCAGAGGTGTTTCACAGGTGTTTGTGTGTGCTGGTGAAGGAGTATAGTCACGTGATATTGGGGGTTAAATTCATCATTTCCTGCTCCAGCTCCTCCCATTTAGTGTTCCTATTTCCTCTGCCTTTGCTGGGCATGGTTACAACCATCATTGAGTTCTACCTTATCTGGAGTCCTTCAGTTGCTAAGGCTGCAGAGTGTTATTCTGTGGTGTAGCCAAGACTATCTTGCTCTTCTTTTGGTTTTACATACTATTAGATGTTTATTGTTGTGTTATAATTTTTCTGGATGTAACTCTTTGAGTGTTTTCTTATAATCCCCCTCCTCTACTCCCTCCCCCTCCAAAAAACGACAGCAACAACAACAAAAACCCAAAAGACAAAACAAGAAACAACATTTGCAAACCATACTGGAAGATAAATACAAGTAATATATGTGCTGGATGTGAAAATGAAATGGAAAATGCGAATCAAAATCACAACGAGATAGCACTTTACATCCATTAGGTGGCATATATATATACATACACATATATATACATATATATATATGTGTGTGTATATATATATACATATGGAAAATAACAAGTGTTGATGAAGATGTGGAAAAATTGGAAATTGGATGTGGAGAAATTGCCAGTAGGAATGTAAAATGGTGCAGCCACAATGGAAACCAGTTTGGTGGGTTCCTCAAAAAGTTAAGTATAGAATTACCATATAATGCAGGAATTCTACTCCTGGGTGGAATTCAAAAGAACTGAAAGCAGGGACTCAGTTACTTGTATGCCAATGTTCATAGTAATATTATTCACAACAGTCAAAAGATGGAAGCAACATAAATGTCCATTGATGAATGAATGGATAAACAACATGTGATTATATATAGATAATAGATATATAAATAGATATATGCATACATATACATGTATACATATACATAAATATACATATATATTTAGAGATATATATCAACATATATATACGTATATATAATGGAATATTACTCAGCTTTAAATTCTTTTCTTTTTTTAGTTTTTTTTTAACTAAAAAAAACTTTATTTATTTCTGAGAGAGCACAAGCAGGGAGGGGCAGAGAGAGAGGGAGACACAGAATCTGAAGCAGTCTCTAGGCTCTGAGCTGTCAGCACAGAGCCCAATGCGGGGCTTGAACTCACGAACTGTGAGATCATGACCTGAGCTCAAGTCAGTCGCCTAACCGACTAAGCCACCCAGGCGCCACATTCAGCTTTAAAAAGGAATGAAATTCTGATACATGCTACAACATGGTTGAAACTTGAACGTTGAAAACAGTATGCTAAGTGAAATAAGCTGACACAAAATGACCAATATCATATAATTCCATTTGTGTGAGGTACCTGGAAAAGGCAAATTCATAGAGACAGAAAGTAGAATAGAGGTATCAGGGGCTGGGGAGGAGGAGAATGGGAAGGTTATTGATTAATAAGTACCGAGTTTCTGTTTGGGATGACGAAAAAGTTCTGGCAATGGATAATGGTGATGGTTGAATAACACTGTGAATGTAGTTGCTATAGATTGAATTGTGTTCCCCTCAAATTCATGTTTAAGTCCTAACCCTCAATGTGATAATATTTGGAGATGGGGCCTTTAAAATTAGTGCCCTTATAAGAAGAGACCCCCGGCGGGGGTGCGTCTGGGTGACTCAGTTAAGCGTCTGATTTCGGCTCAGTTGGAGCCCCCCATCAGGCTATCTGCTGTCGGCACAGAGGTAGCTTCAGATCCTCTGCCCCCCTCCACCTCCTCAAAATAAATAAAAAGCTTTAAAAAAAAGAAGAGACACCAGAGAATTTGTCTATATCTCTCTCCCCACCATAAGAGGACACAGTGAGAAATCAGCCATCTATAAGCCAGCAAGAGAGCTCTTACCAGAAACTGACCATGATGACATCTTGATCTTGGCCTTGTAGCCTCCAGAACTGTGAGAAAATATATTTCTGTGGTTGAAGCCACCAGCCTGTAATGTTTTGTTATAGCAGCCCAAACTAAGACAGTAGTTAATGCCACTGAATTGTATACTTGAAAATGGTTAAAATGGTAAAATTCTATTATGTATGTTTCGCCACAATAAAAAAAATAGAAACAAAAAATGAAAAGGGCAATTCTGTTATCTTGCTTCTCTTTTGCAAATCTCTAGATGCCAATCTCAGAAAGACATTAGTAATCGTCTAGCAGTGACCCTTCTGCCTTATGTGTATGAGGAAAGTGAGGGTCCTAGAAATGAACTGATGTAACCAGGATCATCGTTCTCTGTTCCTCACCAGGTAGCCCCTATCTTCAAGAATGGCATTACTATCATCCTGTTGCCCAAGCCAAATATATCTTTCTCATCCTTGACGCTCTCCCATCTTCCTTGAAGCTGTATCTTGGTGATTATAATACCTTAATACACTTGTAATCTTACCATGTCTGCCTCAGTTTAGGTCGGCTTGGTCCCTTGCCTGATAGCTTCTTAGCCAGTTTTATTGCTTCTCTTCTTGTTCCCCTCCAATCTATTTTCTATACAGCAGCCAGTCTTTCCCAAATCCAATCTGATTATTTTCTTCTCCCACTAATCTTTTAATAGTTCCCTTTCGTTACCTAAGTTCAAATGCCTCAACATGATACTCAAGACTCTTCAAGGTCTTTTGGTACCCTCCTAGCTCTCCAGTCTGGTCTCTTCTTCCCACTTATCACCCAGGCTGTGCCCCAGTCTTATTAAACTGTGGTTCCCTAAACACATCATGCTCATCTCTCTTCCTGATCATTGCTGAAGGATGGACATTTTCAGAGATAAATGTTACAACACACATGAATGTGTTCCATTCTTTCTTTTGCACCCTTTAACTGGCAAGGTGAGGTGGCCCAGGGCCTAACCTGGCCCTCTCCCTTGCTTCTTCCTGGTCGGCAAGGCAGCCTCAGTGGGGTCCTTTGGTTACTGGATTAAACTGCTTGCCTGCCCCTTATCTTCTAAGGCTGGTGGGAAAGGCATTTGACCAAATTGAGTTGTAAGAGTTGAAACTGGGATTTGGGCTTTCAAATTTGATAGGCTACCGAGACCTATCAAAAGAGAGAATGCCATAGTTTATGGGCATTCTACAGTAGGCATTAGGACTGAAACCCTAACTAGTAATATGTACCTGCCACCAGAAAGTGAAGGATGGGATTCAGGAAATACTAGGTCCTTTGGCAAATCATATTCTCTTTTTTGTTTTTTAATTTTTTTAATGTTTATTTAATTTTGAGAGAAAGAAAGAAAGACAGAACGCAAGTAGGGGAGGGGTGGAGAGAGAGGGAGACACAGAATCCGAAGCAGGCCCCAGGCTCTGAGCTGTCAGCACAGAGCCTGATGCAGGGCTCGAACTCAAGAACTATGAGATCATGCCCTGAGCCAAAGTTGGACACTTAATTGACTGAGCCACCCAGGCGTCCCTAGCCAATTATATACATACAAACATACATACATATATATATATATATACATACATATATGTATATATACATATATATATATTTAATGTTTATTTATTTTGAGAGTGAGCAAGTGAGTGCGAGCAGGGCAGGGCAGAAAGAGACAGGGAGAAGAGAGAGAATACTGAACACGTTCCAAGCTGTGAGCGAGGAGCCCATGCAGGGCTCTACCTCACAAACCCTAAAATCATGACCTGAGTGGAAATCAAAAGTGGGAAGCTTAACTGACTGAGCCACCTAGGAGCCCCTGGCCAATTATATATATATATATATATATATATATATATATATATATATATATATAAATTTTTTTAACGTTTATTTATTTTTGAGACAGAGAGAGAGCATGAACGGGGGAGGGGCAGAGAGAGAGGGAGACACAGAATTGGAAGCAGGCTCCAGGCTCTGAGCCATCAGCCCAGAGCCCGACGCGGGGCTCGAACTCACAGACCGTGAGATCGTGACCTGAGCCGAAGTCGGACGCTTAACCGACTGAGCCACCCAGGCGCCCCTATATATATAATTTTTTAATGTTTATTTTTGAGAGAGAAAGAGAGTGAGACAGAGTGTGAGTGGGGGAGGTGCAGAGAGAGAGGGAGACACAGAATCTAAATCAGGCTCCAGGCTCTGAGCTGTCAGCACAGAGCCCCATGCGGGGCTCGAACTCACAGACTGCAAGATCACGACCTGAGCCAAAGTCGGATGCTTGACCCACTGAGCCACCCCAGGCGCCCCCCAATTATATTTTTAATGTCTTCCCAGTCCACTTTCCCCAGCCTGTTTCGCCTGGTAAACTTGTAGTCACCCTTAAGCTCTTAACTTCTAAGAATTTATCTCACCATCCTCCAAGGAGACATGTAAACTTTTTTTTTTTTATGTTTGTTTATTTTTGAGAGAGCACGGGAGTGGGGGTGGGGGGAGGGGGGAGAGAGGGAGAGTGAGAGCGAAGGGAGAGAGAGAGAGAGAGAGAGAGAGAGAGAGGCAGAGAATTCAAAGAAGGCTAGGTGCTGTCAGCGCAAAGCCTGATATGGTCTAGAACTCATGAATCGTGATATCATCAGCTGAGCTGAAGTCAGACACTCAAACGACTGAGCCACCCAGGTACCCCTAGACATGTAAACTCTTTGAAGCCTGGGACTGTATCTTAATCATTGTATCCCCAGTGCCTAGCATTGCATGATGAAAGATCATGTACCTAGTAAATGTCAAGGTGGAATTTAAAACGTCAGTTGCCACAGATTCATCCACACTTGTCTCTCATGGGGTTAGCCTACCACCGTAGCACTGTGCTTTGTCAACTTGTAGTTTGCTCTCTCTCTACTCGGCTCCCTGTTGGTGGCTGCATGTGGGTAAAGGCTGAGGATAACACTTTGTGGAAATGATCTATCTAGTCGGCAGTGTAGCTGCACCCTCACCCACACGGCTGTACTTAACGGTACTCCTAGCACGGAGTGCACGTGGTTGAGTCTTTGATATGAAAGTCAGAAAAATATGAAAAGGAAATGGGTTCAGTGACCAATAATATCCCATCTAAGGAGAAGAGGGCGTCCAAGGGGATCGCTAATCTGCAGAACTCTTCTCTTAGAACACTGTCAGCACAGCTCAAAAGCCTTTCCTCACCTCCCAGCCTCTCTTTTGAGACTAGGCCCGGCTGGGTTAGATGGTTTCCTGTAAGCTTTTTAACAACAACGCCGTTTAAAGAAAGAGGAAGAGAAAGTAGGAGAAAGGGGCGAGGGGCCAGGGCTGAGGGAGGCTGGCTTCTGTTCAATTCAAGATGGGTCTTTAAATTCAGAGAAGGCAGCGCATCTCCATCTCTTTCGTTTCTGCTTCTGCTGTCCCCTCTGAGTCCGCTGATTTAGCACTGAGACATAGCCCGAGAAGGGGAGAGAGTTTCTCTTCTAAGTGTCTGGAAAAGAAAAACTTTGAGGAAACAGCCAAAAGAGGGAGGGAGAGGAGACTGGATATAGTGTGAGGGAGAGGAGGAGGGAGGCCGAGGCTGCACTCGCCGTAGAATGGGTGGCCGGCGGGCGGGCGCGCCGGCGAGCCGCAGCAACCCGGGCCGAGCCCCTGGCAAACTCACTGGCTCAAACACCGGCGCCCGAGGCAGCCGCGCAGCTGAGCCTCAGGCACAGCCGGGCCTGGGTGGCGCGAGGCCCGGCCTGGGAGGCCAGCGTCTGTGCCCCGGAGGCGGACCGGGGGCGGGGCAGTCCCCGGGGCAGGGCTCTCCCGCGGGCGGCCCTTTGCCTCCCCACCTCCGCGAGCCGCCGCAGCAGAGGATGCCCTACGGCGCCGCCCGCCCGGCCCCGGAGAGGCGGCTGAGGAGCCGGCCGCCCATTGGTCGCGGCGGCGCGGCGTCTCCGCCCCCTCCGCGTCCCCGCCCCCCCCTCCTCCGCCGCCGCCGCCGCCACCGCCGCCGCCGCCGCTGCCGCTGCCGCTGCCGCTGCCGCTTCCCGGCTCCGCCTCCTCCCCCTCCGGGAGCCGCCTCCGTCGCCGCCACCGCTGCTGCTGCCGCCGGCCCGGGCCCAGCCAGCGCCCGCCCGCCGGAGTCGAGTCGCAGTCGGAGCCGCTTTCCGCGGCCCCCGCCATGAGCGGAAGCGCAGCCGCCGCGGTCGCCGCCGCCGCCTCAGCAGCTGCGGCCGCCGCGCACTTCCAGCCTCAGTCGTCGTCTCCCAGGCCGGGCGCCGCCGAGCTAGGGCCCCTGCGCCGCCCGCGCCCCCCGCCGCCGCCGCCCCGGCCCGAGCCAGCCGCTGCCGGCCGCCTCAGCCCTCCGGGCCACGGGCCTCTCCGGGCGGGCTCCCAGGGTGGCGGCGCCTGCGGCCGAGCTCCGGGAGCAGGTACGGGGTCCCGGAGCGGGCCGGGTGGGGAGGGGCGTGGGTTGGTTTCGGGGGTGGGGGGCCCAAAGGCGTGTGGTCCAGCCTTCCGGCCCCGCGGAGGGGGTGGAGCGTTGTCTGGGGTCAGCTTTGTCCGGCCCCGGATACCCTGTGAGCTCTGCGTCCCCGCCGCGCCGAGCGGCTCACAAAGCGTTTTCCTACCCGGTGGGTAGCCCCCTCCCCTAGGGTGGGCAGGGCAGGACCTCTCTAGGTCTCCGCTTGGCGGAGGAGGAAACCAAGGCTTACTGGGGGAAGTGACTTGCCCAAGGTCACGTAGCCGGTGAGAGCCGTAGCCTGGCTGGGACCCAGGGCCACCCTGGGCCGGCGCGGGCCCCGAGTCGGGGGCGGGGGGCTGGAAGGAGGAAGAACTCCTAGCCCCCGGGACCCGAGAGACATTGATCCGGAGGAGGGGGCTCTAGGCCCTGGTCCTAGTCACGCCCACCCAATGCTTTTTAGGTAGGCTTCGGGGATAAGATCTCTTGCGCGGTGGAGAGAAGGAGCAGGGGCCCCTTTGAGGGCTTGGGGGGTACTCTGGGGAGCCGATTTGGGGACCCTCAGAGGGGAGAGATTCGGATGGGGGGTGTGCCTCCTGGGGGAGGGCTTTCTTGAGTGAATGGGGCAGAGCTTCGGAAACTTCTCATCATGGGGACTGTTTGGTTTCTGCCAGGCCACATTGCCCACCACTGCCCGGACTAAACCAATCCAGCTGAGATTAATAGGGAGGCCTTCCCGCTTTTGTGGAGACACCTATAAGGTGTGTGTTTTCATGAAATGGCCCGAGTTTCGTTCGTGCCCCAAACAGAAGTGCGTATAAGGCCCTAGTAAAAGCATTTCTGCTACAGAAGGCCGAATGAGTCTTTTTCCAGGTGGTCTGGATCTGTCACACGTGGAGGACCCCTGGAGAACAGCTATCCGAGGCGTGAAGGGGAAGGAAGCAGGGAGGATTGGGACAAGCCACCCTCCAGCCTGGCATGTTGGGGCCATGTGCTGCAGGGACTCCCATTTTTCTTTGGGGTGGGTGGTTTTTACTGTAGTGGCTATATCTTGGAAAGGGAAGGAGAGGACTTGGAGTTCTAGAAGAGGGAGGGAGGGCAATGGAGAGTGTCCTGTGGAGCTCAGAAAGCTGTAGAATGGGGAAAAAGAACAGGGTATTTAGTCATTGTGGGGGAAGGGAGATAAAAGTGTTGCTGAGGGGAGGGGGGGCAGTGTCTAGTCTAGAGAAAACTTGGGATGTTTCAAAGAGGGAGCCAAGGGTTTGAAAGGAGTCTGTTAGAGGTGGATGGTATCTTACAAGGTTGAGTAATAGGTACTGGTCTGCAATCACTTCATTTTCTTCCAGTAAAGACATTTGTAGTACTTTTATATAAATGTTTTGGCTTTTGCACTCCCCACCCGCATTCTGTTTCCTGGTCTAAGGCTGCCGGCCCATAGTATTGTCTTGGAAGTAAGGCTTGACAAAAGAGGGAAGGGGAAGACTAATTAGCAAATGCATTAATTAAGGCCCTTTGTCCGAAATGATTCCTTGTTTAAGTCAGCCGATTTCTTGCTGCCCTCCTGCACTTCGGCTTTCCAGCTGTGGTGGGTGTTTGGGGGATGGGGACGTGCTCTGGAAGAACTGCCCTGATTTAGACAAGATAAATTTTTCTTAAAAAATTGAGGCATATATTTGACAAATATGTATAAAAGCATGAAAATTTACTGATCAAAGATTTTAATTAGTGAAATGCAAATTGAAACAATAAGGAGGTGCTGTTTCACACCCATCAGAGTGGCAAAAATTAAATGCTGTGGTAATCAAGTGTTAGTGAGGTTGTGGGGAAATCAACTTTTATTTACTGCTAGTGGGAATGTAAATGGATACAACTACCTTGGACAGTAGTGTAGCGATGTCTTGTTGGAGGGCTAACATACCTATTTACCCAAAATGTCTATTTCTGTGTCTAAGAAGTAATACGGTCGTCCAAGAAAATAAGTAAGAAAAAGTATAAGCATGCTCATTGCAGCTCAAATGTCCACCAACAAGGGGAATGCATAAATGGTTAGATAGTCCCACACAATTGAGTCTTACAGCACTGTGAAAAATAAACCACAGCCTCATGCTTTAAAATGAATGAATCTCACAAACATAATATGGGGTGGGGGAACAAGTTACAGATTTCTTACAAAATGTTTGCACTTGTATAAAATCTGAAAACATGCAAAATAATATGGTTTGGGGGCTATGTACCTATGTCATGAAAGTATAAAAACATGCATGGTAACAACTAACACCAAATTCAGAGTAGAAATTATCTCTGGGAAGAAAAGATGAAGAATGGGATTGGACAGGGGTACACCAAGGGCTTTAATTATATCTAATATTCTATTACCAAGAAACCTGAATCAGATAATTGCAAATTAGGATTTGCTTATTTTGGGTGTTGGGTCAGAGATATTCAATATATTATTTTAAATATTTTTCAGATGTTTGAAATATTTCTCACATGCAGAACATTTTCTTATTTATCGAGTGAAGGATTTTTGTCCCATAAAAATGAAACTTCTGCCACAGACTCCAGTCCAGCACAGCCTGTTAGACTTGCAGGCTGGTGATCCTTTTCTCACCCCTTTCTGACCTGCAAAGCCTGGTATTGCGATGGGTGACTTTTATTTTGGAACTGCTGATAGGCATGGAGGATTTCCCAGTGTTTCTAAACTTTCTGGTGGACCTAGGTCAGCAGTTTGAGCTTTGTCAAAATATAAGTGCTCCAGGACGTTCTAACTTATCTGTTGCAGGGAGGGACCCAGACATCTGATTCTGACAAAGTTCCCCAGTAGATTCTGATGACCACTAAAATTTGAGAACCACTGCCTTAGGCTCCTGACTCTGGGCTGTACTCCATTTTAGCTTTGCCCTAGGCTGCCTTCTCTTGCCTGTCCTGCCTAACTGGGACTAATTTGGACCCATGTGATACTTAGCTCTTTTATAGGGCATAAAAGAGTGATGGGGTTGGAAGCTGTTGAATGTGAAGGCATTCATAATCTGGTCATCTTTTCCTCTTATTTTCATGCAGGTAGCTAAGGGGCCCATTATCCACCAGGGCTATTTATCAGGTTTTACAAACTTTAACCACTTGTGTCGCTCACTATATGGGGTTTTATAGTTAAGATAGGAGCAAAAAACCCCCAAACAAACAAAAAACAAAAACAAAGGGGGGGGGGTGCACTAACAGAGAAGGAAACCCAGCAGATTTGGAGAAAAGAAATCCCCAATAGTAAATGTATGTGATCCAACCTTTCTCTACAAATGGTAGAGATTCTTTTAGTGCCTTAGCTTATGACATGCATTTGAATTTCAGCTATTTGAACCTATAGTCAAAGATTAGGGTCTTCAATAACAACTGATTATCACCTCAAGATGGAAGTTTCCTTTCTTCCAGATTTGCTAGTTTTACTTCTCTGCTAGACCCTTTTTGCTCTATCCTAATATGTTTAGGAATTAATTTATATTAACAAATATGAGGATTTCTGGTAATGAAATGTGTAAAATGCTTGGTTGTCTTTGGTAAGGTTCTTCTTTCTGGAAACCTACTTTGAAAGGGCAGTGTGTCCCCAGGTTTTGGGGACCCCATATTTTTGCAGGGCTGCTGTGTGAGGTTGTATAGATTGTGCCCAACCCGAAGTCACCTGTTTTGGGTGACAAGTGGGAGTGCAAATTCATTTGTGCTCCACTTCTCAAAATGAGCAATTCGCGTGGACGTGTGTCCTCTCAGAAGAGGGGGCACCCTTTTCAGATTCTCACCAAGGTGCTTCGTGAAGTAGCTGCCTTGCAGCTTTGTTGGTCTGTGTATAACTGTGCCGTCTATAGTTGTGGACCCTGTGAAGAGGGCATGTCAGTTTTGGGCCTTGAGTTCCAAGCGTTTTCCCCACGTGAACTTTTCAAGGGAAGGGACCCGCCCCTGGCTTTTCATCACCATGCTCAGTTGTACCAGTCTTTCAGCTTAAAATTGTAAAAATTTGTTAAGGAGCTAGAGAAATATGCCCCTTTTTGAAAATACCATTATTTATGAAAAGACGGAATGAGAGAGAAATATTAAAAAGACAACAGCATCTGGTACTTGAAGAAGAGAAAGTAGCTATGCACCCCACCCCATTTGCTCTTGCATTCTTGCAGTGCTCACTTTGAGGGGGAAATACGATGGTATTTTTCTCTTCCTATTCCCCCCTACGCTAGTATTCCTGAATTTCTTCAGACCTGAGGCTTTTTAGCCAATTTTGAAAATATTTACCCATTTGTATTTTCCATTAAGTGGTTGTTTACGCTTCCTGCTGTTTTATTTTTTCTTGGAGAGAGGGGAGGGGGTAGTGCTCAACCAAGGACAAGACTGGACTTCCTACTGCTTTTGCAAATAATGGCAGTGTGTTTTTCAGAACAGTTGTCATGGAAGAGTGCTGTTCTGTGGGCTCAAGGGAGAGGTACATTTGAAGTGGTTTCTCTTGTCTTTATTATTATTTTTAAACATGATTGAGGGTGATGGTTACAGAGTTCCATTGTGCTTTTGCTGCTGTTTTGGAGGAGGTTTTTTGAAGAAAATATACTTAAAGCTAAAAATGTTTAACAAAAACAGTCTTAGGCTCACACGAGAAAAACAAACAGTTCTCACCTTTAGGCCTTACCCAAAGCAGTTTGAATTTTTTCTAGTTCTGTTTAAATGGATATTGGTACTATTTTAGGGACTGCTTAGAACACTTAACTGGTGTGACGTAGGGCAGGTGGAGGAGGAGAATGATCGGATTATACTGGGGTTTATCAGTAGTTCCTCCAGTCATGATATGGAAAGCTATCACTGTATTGTCTGCTTTTTTGTGTTAAAGTATGTGTAGGAATAAGGGTGAGATTGTGAGTTTTGATATGTATAATAATTTGACCCTGTTGAAAGAAAAAGCAGAGGGAAGAAGTGGTAAGAGGAAGAAATACATGCTTGGAAGACAGTAGCAAGCAATTAAATAGCAGTACATTTCATAGTACTTTTGGGATGTTCCTTGAGTTGAAAGGTACCTGTCTGTATCCGTTCTGCTTCAGCACCTTTGATTTCAGTGTCTGAAGATAGTGCTTACTGATCTTTGGTTGAAATCTGTTTTACCGTCATGGAACTGGAAAGTGAGTAGTTTTGAAGACTAGACTGAGGTAGTAGGGTAGGCTGAAAGTAAAAACAAGTATATCCATTTTGTAACTGCTTTGTAAATAGGAGTTGGGAGTCTCATAATTAACAAAAGTATTTTTCATTTGGCTTTTAGGCTATCTTATTTAAAAATTGTTTTAATGAATTTGTCTTCCTATCTGTGCCTCAATACATATTTGAGTACCTACTGGGTGTCATAATACCACTACCAATACTTTGGGGGGTGATAGCCTTCATTGTCAGAGACTTCATTACCCGAGGTACTGAGAACAGCACAAAGGCTGTGGGCTTCAGCTAGTTCTTTCTTTCTTTTGTCACGCTTCCTTCTGCTCCCTGGTCTTCTGGGTTTGGTGGTGATCTGCCCAACTGTCAGGTCAGTCCGGCCCCTCCTCTCCCCATGTGGGGGGCACAGAGGCTTTACAGAACCATTCGGCCGGGCACCTTCAAGTAAAACCCCTCCAACAATATTGAGCCAGACCCGAGGGCCATCATAGTGGCTCCAGTTCCTCTTCCTTCTCTGTTGCCTGTGTTGACACCAACCACCCACCCTTTGCTGTGGAGCCTGGAAGTCGCCCCCCTCACCCCCAATCATACAAAGAGGCTTTGTGCTCTGAGGATGTTCTAAAGGCGGGATCACTGTAATTATAATTCCCCAAGCACAACCAAGTAATGGGGGCAGGCAGGGTAAAGATGGTATCCAAGTTCTTGTTGGTAGGGAGAAGTCAGCCGGGATTAAAAATCATCTGGAGTCAGTACCAAAATGGATAATGGAGCGTTGTTGGTAATGCTGATGGGAATGTATTTAAGTGAATGCATTTCAGATTTTTACATTCTAATACTTGCGAGATACTTGAAGCTTTAAAAAGCATAAGACAGCCGGAACTTTTTTTTAGGTCGTTTTTTTTTTTTTTAAGTCTAAAATTGTAACCGAAAACTACTTTAGAAGAAGGTATGTAGAAATCCCAGTCTACTTTGCTTTATGTTTCTGTTGCCAGAATGATTGATTGCCCAAGAAAGCCAAATACATAACTTATTACTAGGGGTGCTCCAAATACATAACTTATTACTTTTTTTGCTTGTTTCTAAAAGTAAGCTCTGACTGACATTTTGGGGAAGGTAATTTCCCCCTACCACCATGAGAAAAAAAAAAATCAGTGTGGGGATATGTGCTTAATAAACTTTTATATCAACCGTCTATGTCGTGTGCTTCCAAGCTGTGTTGGCAATCTTTTAATGAAAACTTTCTTCTTAGTATGTTAACTATTCATATATTACTCTGAGTAGTGTGTCAAACAAACTTTTTTGTGTTTTTAAAATGAAGTGCACCAGGGGCGCCTGGGTGGCTCAGTCAGTTGAGTGTCCGACTTTGGCTCAGGTCATGGTCTCACGGTCTGTGAGTTCGAGCCCCGCATCAGGCTCTGTGCTGACAGCTCGGAGCCTGGAGCCTGCTTCAGATTCTGGGTCTCCACCTCGCCGCCCCTCCCCTGCTCATGCTCTGTGTCTGTCTCTCAATAATAAATAAACGTTAAAAAAAAAAAAATTAAAAAAGGCACATGGCTTCTTTAAAACGAAGTGCACCAAACAATTGCAGAGGTCAGTAGACTTTAGGATAGTGGATTCCAGTTGTCCTTTATGCAAGGTGAAGGGAAGAGACCCTTTTTTTGTTAAGCTTAGCACTGACTTCTGTGGTGAGTGAAGCAGTCAGGGTGATCATGTGTACTATATATGGAAACCTTTAGCTACTGTCAGCTGGCCCTTCCTCTAAAAGCATGGCCCCTGACAAAAGTGTGCAATGTGATGATTTGACATATGAATACATTTTGAAATGATAATCACAATCAGGTTTATTAATACATCCATCACCTCACATAGTTATCTGTGTGTGTGAGAGAGAATGTTTCAGATCTATTCTGTTAGCAAATTTCAAGTATACAATACAGTATTATTAACTGTAGTCACCATGATACACATAGATTTTCAGAACTTATCTTATAATTGAAGGCTTGTGCCCTTTGACCAACATCTCCCCATTTTCCCTAATTTCCAGACTCGGGTAACCATATTCTACTCTGTTTCTATGAGTTTGACTTTTTAAATTAAAAACAATTTTATTTATTTATTTATTTATTTATTTATTTATTTATTTATTTATTATTTTAGAGCCCACATGTGAGATTGTACAGTATTTGTCTTTCTCTGTTTGGCTTGTTTCACTTAACATTATGTCTTCCACGTTCATCCATTTGTTGGATGTTGCAAATGGCAGGATTTCCTTCTTTCTAATGGCTGAATAATATTCCATTGTACATATATACCACATCTTCCTTCATCCAGTCATCAGACACATAGGTCCCTATCTTCACTGTTTTGAATAATGCTGCAAGGAACGTGGGAATGCAGATATCTTGAAGAAATCTACCTTAAATTTATCTTCCTATAGGACTACCGGGTAGTCTGTTACAAAGATATTGCCCATATAATCCTTAGAAAGGACTACCAATTTGACAGCTAAAGGTTATGAGATTTAAAAATACACAAGGCTCCATTTTATCTGCTTTTAATGAGAAGTAAGGTTGATTCCCCCCCCCCCCCCACCCCGCCAACCTCGCCAATGTTTTAGGCAAATATATTGCTTAGCAGTGACTTTATTTTAGCTTAATTGTAAACTGTTATTTGTCTACTTCGTGTCATTTATAACATACATTTCCTTTGGAGATTAACCTCTGACTCTTACTTTACTGCTCTCTGGTGGCCACTAAATGATAAAAACATTTATTGAATGCCTACTTTGTACCAGGCACAGTGAGGATTTCGGGTAAAATTCAGATATGCAACAGTTCACTGATAGATTCTGACAGTATGGTAGCAGAACAAATGCATTTTTGGGTCTGCAAATTCTTAATAAGACGGCAGAGAACATCAGAATTTCATTAATAGTGGTGATATATAACCATGAGAATTAATGTTGCTAAAGCACAGACCTAACCAGATAAAAAATTTGAGTGGTTATCTACTAAGTAAAAGAAATATTTTTTCAGGACACCTGGGTGGCTCAGTCGGTTAAGCATCCAACTCTTGATTTTGGCTCATGTCATGATCCCACACAGTTTTTGAGATTGAACCCTACATCAGGCTCTGTGATGATAGTGTGGAGACTACTTGGAATTCTTTCTCTCTCTCTCTCTCTCTTTTTCTCGATCAAAATAAATAGACATTAAAAAAAATTTTAGGGGCTCCTGGGTGGCTCAGTCGGTTGAGCGTCCAACTTTGGCTTAGGTCATGATCTCGCAGTTGTGAGTTTGAGCCCCGCGTTGGGTTCTGTCCTGACAGCTCAGAGCCTGGAGTCCGCTTTGGATTCTGTGTCTCCCCCTCTCTCTGCCCCTTACCCGCTCATGTTCTGTCTCTTTCTGTCTCTCAAAAATGAATAAACGTTAAAAAATAAAAAATTATTTTGGTCTGGTATTCAAGACCAGCATAATTAGGTCTTCATTATTTCAATCTCTACTATTCTTCCTCATGAATATTATTCTCCAAGGAAATAGGATACCCTGTTGTCTATATGTCCATCACTTTTTCATCTTTTTTTCTTTGATTTTTTAGCTTTAAGGGCTTTTAGTTTTTCCAAAGCCCACTTTTTAAATGTCTAGATGGTAATTGTCACTTATTGTGTGCAAAGTTCTGTTCCAAGTGCTTTACGTGGATTAATTCATTTAATTTGCACTATAGACCTCTAAGGTTGATGCTATTATTATCCTTAATGTGCAGATGAAGAAACTGGAACAGAGAGAGGTTAAATAACTTGCTAGAGAGGATGCAGCTATTAAGAGTGTTATCTGGGATATGAACTGAAGCTGTCTAGTTCCAGAGTCTATATTTTTAGCCATCATGCTTTACTACATCTCTCTCTCTCCCTCTCTCTCTCTTTTTTCTAGCAGACTTAGGAGTTAGTTTTGGTAACAAAAGGTTGAATGTAAGCAAAGGTGATCACTGCTTTAGCCACTGAAAGGAATTTGCAGTCTTTAGTTTTACCTTTGCTCCTGAGAAATCTCTTTTCTTAAAGCTCTGAATTACTGCATTAAGATTATTTAATTGATTTTTAAAAGTCATTCATTACTTTTTTACATAAAGAGTAGGAGTACCTGCACTGGGGTGGGTGGATTTACATTAGAACAGGCATATTTAAATTACTTCTTAGAAAATCTCTCATATTCTGTAATCCTGAACACTAGGGTCTTAACTGAGGGCTTGTTTGGGCACTTAGACAGATAAAAAAATTTGTCGGAAAAATTTGACCTTACTCAGAGGAACTTCTGAATTTCATCTTTTTTGTGGATATGGGTACCCTTCCCCCAAATATCATCCATCCAAGAATGGATGTTAGACTTCATTTTAGCCTTTTCTTTTTAGCCTACTTAATTTCCATAATAAATTGGTTTGTCACAAGCTAAAGCATAAACATATCTCTTAATCCAGTAGCATAGAATATGAACATTTCAGGTGTTAGTTGGAGAGCCTGGTGTGGGGTTGATGCTGTCTGAGACAGTAGATTATTTGAGGAAAATAATATAGCATTGTGGTTACCAAGTGAGCTACTTCAAAACTGCTAAGTTGGAATCTGAGATTGAGTAAATTTTCTCATAAACAGTTAAGGATGGTGTTTCTAATATTTCATCTATATTGTAGGCTTAATCGGCATTGGTGAGCCATCCTTTTAGAAAATGTGCTGTGAGAAAATGAGATTCTAAGGTCAAAACCAGGTACAGTACTTACAGACTTTTGGAACGTGGCCTGTTTTTGAGTGGAGCACTGCCAACAATCTTTTTCTCCTACTTTGCTTATGGATACCTAGAAAGGAAAAATGAATTGTTTGCTTTTCAGCTTCCTAAGTGATATGGAATTAGTTCATCGGAGGAAGATATTCTTTCTATTCAGCCAGGGCAAAGACTGATTAATTCAGATAATTGAGGCATTTCCACCTATTTGCTTTTTGGAGTTTAAGAATCTTACCTTCAGAACAACTCTAGAGTTATGTTTGGGGGCTCTAATGGAAATCATTGTTGACTGCCTTTGCTGCATGTCAAGAATGAGTCATGAACTCTTGTGATCTAATTATCCAATGTTTCTATTTAAAAATTCTATATATATTGTTGAAAACAAATTATTACTATTCTATGATATTTTTGAACTTTAAATAAAAGCTACCATTGTGTGCTAAAAAAACAAAAAACAAAACCAAAAAACCAACAAAGGCAACAAGTAAAAGATCTGCCTTCTTAAAATGAATTTGTGTGCAACTCATGACGTTATTAAATTGGATGTTAAGGTCAAAACAAGAGTCAGAATTTGATTCTAGAATGTTTAGATAATACTGTATATACTTTGAGACTAATTTTTGGTAGAACAAAATCTTCAAAAAAAAAATGAACTCTGTCTCAATTGATGTAAGTGATTTTAATTTAACATAAATAGTTGGAAATAGTAGAAATATAGTTTTGCCATAGCAAAATCTTTCTTTAGAACATTGGAGATGTACATGTTTCCTTTTGAAGTATAGTTGTTTGATAGAATATTATTTATTTTTCCTGGTGCTGTGTAATTAAAACTGCCTAAATTTATTTTAAGGTTTGATTCAAACTTTGTTTCTGTGGAAGAAAAATTACCAAATTGCAAAGGGGCTTTAGAAATACTGATTCCAAGATTGCTTTTAAGAAGGGAGAGGCAAAAAAAAAAAAAAAAAAAAAAAAAAAAAAGGGAGAGGCAAGTCAAATTGGGTATGAGCTCCACAGAATTGTCTGTGCTACTTCCTGGGTCAGAAAAGCTTAAAGAGGGGGGCTGTGTTGTAGGAGGGCGGGGCATTAACCTGGTAGGAACTAGAAGTGAAACTGGAAGTGCCTTTTTTAAAAAAGAAAAAAAAAAAAAAAGCAGATTGTTGTAATACTGAGTCAGGCTGGATTGAGCGGTGAGTGTTTCTCAAGCACAAATGTGTATGTAGTGCCCTCGCAGATTTCCTGATTAAGTCAACATGTTTGCAGTTGACTCAGGACTGACCTTAGACCCAATGGCGGAAGATGAGAGAAGGGCCAAAGGAGAGGCCGAGGCAGGGGTCTTAGGGTGCAGTTTTTGAAAGAAAATTTCTGAGCCTTTGAGAGACAGCAGGAAGTTAAAGGTGGAATTCTGGGAACATATCCACCCCCTCCTCTCCAGCCCAAGCTGTCTGGAGGTGGAGCCTGAGCGGTGGCAGTGGAGGATAAGTAGACTAATGGATGTTGGTAAAGGTATCCTTGTTAGAACAGAAAAGGTATATCACTGTGGTTTGTCTTAAAATGATAGATTCTCATTACAATCTTAGCCATACAAAGGTTAGCAAGTCTTACGTAATTTTATTTTGCCTAGGGTTAAAAGTGAAATTCACTTATTTTAAAAGAAAAATGAGAATTTAGGATATAACATTGACACTTAAAAGAGCATTAAATTTCCAGTGTGGTTAGATGGTAGTTATATGCTATCTGTCATGCATAAAAGATGACAGTGCTAACATGCTCTGCCTAACTAGGGCATGCAGTGCTAATGTTTTTCCCACAGGAGTGATAGGTTCAAATTCAGAGATTAAAAACCTGTGCTCTTTCTGCTGGTCTCCCTTCTTCAATCCCCAGAAACCATTCACAGATGCTCTGTGTGTGGATGGGTGTAATATGGATGAGGATTGGGTTTATGGCTCTGAGGTAGGCCAACACCTCTCGCACTTTATTTATGCATCACCTGGGAATCTTATGAAAATGAAGATTTCTAGCAAGGTTACTGATGATAGTGAAGTGGTTCGAGTAGCCAAGGAGTGGAGTAGTGGCTCTCAAACTGTATAATAGTCATCTGCAGGGCTGGTTAAAAGGAAGAGTACTAGGTGACACCACCTTCCAAGCTTTTGAATCACTTTACCAGGGGGTAGGGCCTAATATTTTGCACACACACAAAAAATTTCTAGGTGATGGTATTGTGGGGTGTGTGTGTGTGTGTGTGTGTGTGTGTTTTGAGATCCACTGAGGTAGAATATAAATACTATAGAGGAGAATCAAACCATCTGTTTTGGCTTCTTGAGCATTATTTTGTAACTGAAAATGGTGAAGAAAAGGTTGCTGAAAGTCATAATTAATACTGTTCATGGTTAAATAGGTGATGGGAATTAAGGAGTGCACTTGTGATGACCACCAGGTGTTCTATGGAAGTGTTGAATCATTGTATTGTACACCTGAAACTAATATTATGCTGCAAGTTAACTAACTGGAATCTAAATGAAAACTTAAAAAAATTACTGTTTAGGTTAGGCAAATAACACCTCATTAAACAATTCTGTGTGTTTTATTGTATGGTGAGTATATGTCTGTGTCTAGAAAACATCAACAACAGACTCACACCATACTGGTGGTAATAAAGATTATTCTTTCTGGAGAAGGATCCAGGATTATGGAGGGTGGGATTTTAGCTTTCTTTTGTAGGGTTTTAATGTTTACTGAAGAGATTGTACTTCTATTTATGTAATTAATTTTATAAAAAGGCATACAAAAACTGGGCTAGATTGCCTCCCGTTTACTTCTCTAGATCTGTCCTCCACCCTGTTCCACCTGGCTCTCTGCCCTAAGGAAAGAGCTCCCAGATCCTCTGGCTTCTTACTGTAACGGTTTAGCCTTAAGAAGAAATTGAAGGGAAGGAGGATGAAGTCAGAATATTTATTCTCCTCTCACAGTAGCCTGCATTTTATTACCTGGGTTCTGGGAAACTGTCTCTTGTCTTTTTTGGGGACCAGAGCAATAATTGTTCAGTTATTGCTAGTTCTGGTTCCTGTTCTATCCCCTGTGATTTCTGTAGGCCTCAACTAATTTAGTAATTATTCCTTTTACAGATAGACCCCTTTCAGATTATTCTGAGTTTGTCATCCCTTTACTGTTGGGACCCTGACTGATGGACCCTCTAGTCCTGTTCTTCTCTCTACTATAATCCCATCTCAGAGGTAGTGACAGTACTATTTTGGTATGTGTAACTTCCAGACATTTCTATACATAACATGGCCCTAAAATAAATGTACATATTTAACACAAAAGGAATCCTATTGTACTTCCAATTGTATAAGTTTTTCTTACATCATACTACATTGTGACCATTTTTTTACATCAGTATAATCTACCTCTTTTTAAAAAATTTTATAAGCTTATTTATTTTGAGAGAGGAGCACATGTGTGGGGAGGGGCAGAGAGAGAGAGAGAGAGAGAGAGAGAGAATCCCAAGCAGGCTCTGCATGGCCAGTGTGGAGCCCAATGGGGGGCTTGAACTCATGAACCCATGAGACCACAACCCACGCTGAGATCAAGAGTCAGACGCCCAACCAACTGAGCTACCCAGGCACCCCAAATCTGCCTCATTCTTAATAGCTACAGCTAAATACACTATTCCATTGTATTTGATATGGACATACCACAACTTAACCAGTTCCTTATATATTTAACATGATCATTTTGTAAAAAAATTTTTAATGTTTTTATTTATTTTTGAGAGAGAGAGAGAGAGAGAGAGAGAGAGAGAGACCGAGCATGAACGGGGGAAGGGCAGAGAGGGAGGGAGACACAGAATCCCAAGCAGGCTCCAGGCTCCAGGCTCCAGCACAAAGCCAGATGCGAGGCTTGAACTCCTGAACCACGAGATCATGACCTGAACTGAAGTTGGGTGCTCAACCTACTGAGCCACCCAAAGCTCCTCCAATTTAACATGATAATTTTAATCATATACTGAATTTTCATTAATAATTAGATCTGTTTCTGCATTCTGTTCTATTGTTCTGTCTCTATCCTGGCACCAATATTACACATTTTGCTTATAGTAGTTTTATACAGATAAATTCTTGGCAGGGCAAATCCTGGTAGTTATTTTTATTTTGGAGAAGACTTTGGGCTTTCATCATGTACTTTTTTCCCTTCCAGATATCTTTTAAAAGTATTTGTTAGGATTCCTACAGTAGTCATTGATACATTGATTGGAAAGGCATTAGTGAAGTTTTATAGTTTAATTCACATTTGTCAATGTATTTTACACAGTAGGGCATTTTCATCATGCTTTTTGAGTTTTGTTGATGTTAGGAAAAGCTGTGGATTTTTGTATATTTATTTAAAAACCTGCCTATTTCTGGGGCGCCTGGGTGGCTCAGTTGGTTAAGTGTCCAGCTTCAGCTCAGGTCATGATCTCATGGTTCATGAGTTCGAGCCCTGCATCTGGCTCTGCACTGACAGCTCAGAGCCAGATTCTGTGTCTCCCTCTCTCTCTCTGCCCCTCCCCTGCTCATGTTCTCTCTCTCTCAAAAATAAGCAAACATTAAAAAAAATTTTTTTAAACCTGCCTATTTCCTGAGGTTTTTTAGTTATTTTAATAGTTTTTTCATAGATTTTTCTTGGATATTCCAGTTGGATGACTTTACTGATAAATATTGCTAATTTAGACTCCTTTTCAGTATTCCCCCCCTTTATTCTTATTTTATTGGCTAGACTATAACACCCAGAAAAATGTCATATATGTGACTTAATGAGGCTGCCTCAGGTATGCTTCACTATTCATTGTGGAGCTGACTGTGGGACTGAAACCTGACAAGTTAAAGGAGTATTTTTATTTGTTAAGTGTTTTTTTTCTCAGAAAGGATAAATTTGTCAGATGCTGTTCAACTCAGTTATCTACCCTTGGAGATTGTTTCTTTCAACCTGTGCTGAGTTAATCAATTTTCAGTATGGAATTATTACTAAATTTCTGGAACAAATCTCATAGTACTAGATTGATTTGTTAGTGTTCAGGATTTTGGTATATATGCACAAGGGGAATGGCGTGTGATTTTCCTTCCTTGTGCCATTCTTGACATGAAGATTTTGATAGTATGGCAAAATAGTGTTTGGGTTGAAAGAGCAGTAATCATTTCTATTTTGTCTTTTAGTTTATTCATTCAGTTTTCTTATTTTTTGTGTGTTGGGAGTGAGGTGGGGGGGCAAGTAGTCAATTTTGGTAAGTTAGATATTATTTTTAGAAAATTAAATTCCTTTTCCAGCTTTAAAAAAAATACGAGTGAGTTCATATATGTTCTCTTACCTTTCAAAATTTCCTCTGTATGGGGCACCTGTGTGGCTTAGTCAGTTGAGTGTCCAACTTCGGCTCAATGGCTTGTGAGTTCCAGCCCCGCATGGAGCTTGCTGCTGTCAGTGCAGAGCCCGCTTTGGATCTTCTGTCCCCCTCTCTGTCTTTGCCCCTTCCCCACTTGCACTCTCTCTCGCAAAAATAAATAAATCTTAAAATAAAATTTCCTCTGTAAATATGATTTTATCAGCTTTCTTAATCTTAATTTGTATTTTGTTCTTTTTGATTAGATTAAAATCTGTCCCTGCCTATTTATCCATCTGTAAAATAGGTATAATGAAAATGAGCTAATGTATGTATCTTACTACATAGTAAGCAATCAAATGATGGTCGCTACTAAAAGAAATGATTGCCTTTTATTATTTTTGTACTTTTAATTTATTCTTTCTGTATTTTTGTATTCTGATTCAGGAATTTCGGTTCTCATCTTTATTAAAATCTTTCTGTATGCCTTACAAGTTTTTAAAAAATTTATACATTTAGGGGGCGCCTGGGTGGCTCAGTCGGTTAAGTGGCCAACTTTGGCTCAGGTCATGATCTCGCGGTCTGTGGGTTCAAGCCCCGCGTCAGGCTCTGTGCTGACAGCTCAGAGCCTGGAGCCTGTTTCAGATTCTGTGTCTCCCTCTTTCTCTGACCCTCCCCTGTTCATGCTCTCTCTCTCTCTGTCTCAAAAATAAATAAATGTTTAAAAAAAAAAAAAAAGAAAAAAAAATTTATACATTTATTGTCTTCTGATTACAAAAATGCACATGGCAAAAAATTCAAACATTACAGAAATAGGTATCAGAGAAAATAAGTCTCTTCAAATTCTTGAGAGATCAAGGTTGGTGTCTATATACATATGTGTTTTTGTTTATATTATACACTTACATGTAAGTGTATCTGTATAAAGTTATAAAAAATGGGACCATACATACTGTTTTGCAACTTGCTTTTTCCTACTTTATATCTTGGATCTCTTTCCAAGTTAGAATTTATAGATCTGGTTTTTGTTTTTAAAAAATTTTTTTTTAACATTTATTTATTTTTGAGACAGAGAGAGAGAGAGCATGAACAGGGGAGGGTCAGAGGAAGAGGGAGACACAGAATCTGAAACAGGCTCCAGGCTCTGAGCTGTCAGCACAGAGCCCGAGCGGGGCTCGAACCTATGGACCGTGAGATCATGACCTGAGCCGAAGTCGGACGCCTGACCAACTGAGCCACCCAGGCGCCCCTGGTTTTTGTTTTTTAAAACCTTTATTTGACAGGGATGCCTGCGCAGCTCAGTCAGTTAGGTGTCTGATTTGATCAGCTCAGGTCATGATCTCACAGTTCCTGGAATCGAGCCCCGTGTTGGGCTCTGTGCTGACAGCTCAGAGCCCGAAGCCTGCTTCAGATTCTGTGTCTTCCTCTCTCTCTGCCCCTCTACTGTGTGTTTGCTCATGCTATTTCAAAATAAATAACTAAAAAAATAAAAAATAAGTAAAACCTTTATTTGACGAACAACATAGATCTGGCAACATTGACATCTTCTGAGTTTACACCTCAGTGAATCCTCACAATGTGAACACACTTGTGACCAATAGTCAGGTCAAGAAGTAAAATATGACAAGTACTCCAGAAGCTTCCCTGTGTGTTCCCTATCTTGTTATTTTTTAAGATTTAACAGCTTCATTAAGATATAACTCACATATCATACAATTTGCCCATATGAAGTGTAAAATTCATTGCATTTGGTATTTTGGTATATTCACAATTGTGCAACCATTACCACTATCTAATTCTAGAATCTTTTCATCACCCCAGAAAGAAACCCTGTACCCATTGGCAGTCACTCTCCATTTCTTCCTATCTCATTGGTAGGCAACAACTGAACTATTTTCTGTCTCTATAGATTTTTTCCATACTAGACCTTTTATATCAGTGGAATCATGCATTGTATGGTCTTTTATGACCGGCTTCTTTCTCTTATCATAATGTTTTCAGGTTCATCCATATTGTAACATATGTCAGCATTTCATTCCTTTTAGTGGCCAAATAATCGTTGTATGGATATACTATGTTTTATTTATCCATTCCTCAATCAATGGACATTTGGGTTGAACCACTTTTGAACTATTATGAATAAAGCTGCTATGAGCATTTGTGTGCTAGATTTTGTGTGGACATAATATTTACGTTTCTCTTAGATACATGGGCACACGCCTAAGAGTGAAAATCCTGGGTTTTTAAAGGTTTTAAAATTTTCCCTAATTGTCAGAGGCAAAGCTAAATAGTATCTTTTGTGTCTTTATAACTTTTATTTATTCTTTAAAGGTTATTTTGAGAGAGAGGGAGAGAGAGTAGCAGGGGATGGGCAGAGAGAGGAGAGAGACAATCCCAAGCAGGCTTTGCGCTGTCAGCACAGAGCCTGAGCTCACAATCGTGAGACCATGACCTGAGCCGAAATCAAGAGTCAGATGCTTAACCCACTGGGCTACCCAGGAGCCCCTGTGTCTTTATAATTTCAAGCATTTCAGTACATTTGTGCTTCTCGACTCGGCTTTTTTTTTTTTTTGTAGATATAATCTGGCATTTATGTTATTTTTATATATTACATATTTTCTTTTGAGAATGATTTTTTAAAATGTTTTCATGCAATTATATAGTGAGATTTACAACAGTTATTTAGATTTATCTGTATTTTAAGTTGTTTGCTGTTGCCTTCCATTCTTAGCTATGCAGTAAATGTAAATCTGTTCATTTGTTGGGCGAGGACTACAGTTTCCAGGATCCATGCTTACACACTCTTTATTTATTTATTTATTTATTTATTTATTTATTTATTTATTTAAGAGTGTGTGCAAGTGGGGGCTAGAAGAAAAGGGGGAGAGAGAGAATCCTAAGCAGCCTTCACACTTTGTGGAATCCAGCATGGGGCTCGATCCCATGACCCTGGGATCATGGCCTGAGCTGAAATAAGAGTGCAACACTCAACCGACTGAGCCACCCAGACGGCCCCCCTCCCCGCCCCCAGCCATACTTTTTATAGTACGCGAGTAGATCTGTGTGGACATTTCAAAGGTATGATTAAGGTTTGATTTTCATTGACCTAATCCAGAGCTTTGTTTGCTCTCAACTCATCAGGAGTTTCAAGGTCATATTTTTCAGTTAGTTACCCTTCCAGGAAGAACCGCCTGAGGTTGGGAGTTTGTAGGAGAAATGATGTAGTCTTTCTTGGTGATCAGAGAGGGGAATAAGGAAACTAGATGGACAGACTGGAGTGCATAGTTCTATTATTTGGAAGAATCACCTAATCCTGGAGCATTGTGCCTACTGCCTTTTTCAAATCTAATGTGTACATATCTTCATATTTGTGTGATTTATCAGTACCACTGGTTTTCCTATGAGCGTTTGCGCTATTACAGATAATTTTTGTAGTGTCTTTGCTTTACCCAAAAGGTAAACAGGTCATATTGAAATCTGAATGAAAATACTTTTTTTTCTTGTTACATTTGTTTATTTTTGAAGGAGAGAGAGAGAGACAGAGCATAAGCAAGGGAGGGACAGAGAGAGAGGGAGATACAGAATCTGAAGCAGGCTCCAGGCTCTGAGCTGTCAGCACAGAGCCCGATGCGAGGCTTTAACCCACGAACCATGAAATCGTGACCTGAGCCGAAGTCAGACACTTAACCAACTGAGCCATCCACGTGCCCCTGAATGGAAATATTTCTTAAGGAGTCTGTAGGAGATGAACCACAGTGTGATATTAATATGAATTTTCCAAGGCCTAGGGGCTAGTATTCAATTGCATGGGCCCAGAAACTGGGCTTTTCCTGCATGTCTACAGGTGATCAGGCTCACACTGTCTATATAACAGAAGACTTTTATCCAGGGCGCCTGGGTAGCCCAGTTGGTTGAGCGTCTGACTTCGGCTTGGATCATGATCTCATGGTTTGTGGGTTCGAGCCCCACATTGGGCTCTGTGCTGACAGTGCAGAGCCTGTTTGGGATTCTTTGTCTGCACCTCTCCCACTCACACTCTCTCAAAATAAATAAAAAAAATTTTTTATCCAAACTGAAAATACCAGTTTATTTATAATGTGAAATGATCTTTCAAATGATTTAAATTCAACAACTAAATATGTGTCTACTTTGTACTAGGCCTACTCACTGTGTATGCAGTAGTGAAGAAAAACAGGTAAAACCTCTGCTCTTATGAAGATTATATTCTGATGATGTGAGACAGACCATAACTAATAAATACATAATATGTTGTAAAGATGGTGAGTGCTAAGAAGATAAATAGAGTAGGGTAAAGAAAGATGAGCAAAGTGTGAAAGAGAGGGTATTATTTAAATTCGTTGGCCAAAGTAGACCTCTGTGGTATGGTGATCCTTGAGCTGAGACCCAAAGGAAGTGAGAAGTCAAACAATGCCAGTGCAAAAGCCCTGAAGCAGAAGTGTGCTTACTGTCTTCAAGGAGCAGGAGGGAATTCTGAGTGGCTAGACTGGAGGAGCAGAGTGGCAGGAAGTAGGGTGGTAACCTCCTAGACCATTAAAAAGACTTTCTGACTTTTGTTCTGAGATGAGATTACTGAGCAGGGAAGTGATGTTAGGACATGACTTCCCTTTTAGCACCATCACTCTGGCTGTAGTGCTTAAGGATGGGCTCTGGGGAAGGGGAGGGGTTGGAGTTGGAAAAGCCATTAGGAGGCAGTTTTGGTAGAACAGGAGATGAAGTGATTTACCAGCTTCTTGGTTGTGGCCAGGAAGTGTGGGCTAAGTCAGAAACAGGCTGCCTGGTGTACAGTCCGTCACCTGTCAGCCCTTGTCAACTTGATCCTTTCTTCTCCTTTCTGAAATTGACTGCCCTTGCCAAGATCATCGATGATGATGAGTTACAAACCAATGGACACTCAGGCCACATCTCACTCGTACATCTTCCTGGAATCCATAGAAGTCACTCTTTCTTGAATCCCTGTGTCTTGGCTTCTGTAAGCTCACAGTGCTAATTTCGTCTCACATGTGTGTGTACTTTTTTTGTTAGTTCCCTCCCCCCAATCACTACAGGCTTGAGTTGTTCACAGCTTGGCCTTGTACCCTTGTTTTTTTCCTGTGTTCTCTTTCTTGATACAGTTTGTTCCCAAGGATTTAAATATCATTTATATGCTGAGAATTCCCAAATTTACATTTTATAGGGAGCTCATATTTTACCTGTCAAAAACTAAAATTATTACCCAGCCCAAACTGGGGGGACCTGCCTTTCCACCTTCGAGGGATTTTTTTCCCATCAATCATGGTACCATCATTTGCTTAAACTGGGAACCAAGGAGTGATTTTTGGCATTTTTGTTTTTCCTGTCATGCCCCTTTACCCCATCCTTCACCAAGTCCTTTTCAGCTTCTCTCCAAAATGTATCTTGTATCCTTTCATTTCTTTCCATTGAAACCGTCTTGTCTCTCCCTTGGAACTGTCGCTTACAGAGTTTTAGTTGGTCTTCACGCTTCTCTGGCTTCCCTCCCATTTTCTCTGTGTGACAATCGGAGAGTTTTTGTTTTTCTTTTTTTAGTTTTTTTTCAACGTTTATTTATTTTTGAGAGACAGAGCGTGAGCGGGGGAGGGGCAGAGAGAGGGAGGCACAGAATCTGAAGCCAGCTCCAGGCACCGAGCTGTGGGACTCGCAAACCACAATATTACGACCTGAGTCAAAGTTGGATGCTTAACCAACTGAGCCACCCAGGTGCCCTGCTTTTATTTTTTTTTTTAATTTTTATTATTTTTTTAAGTTTTATTTATGTAAGTAAGCTCTACACCCAACGTGGGGCTCAAACTCACAACCCCGAGATCGAGAGTCACATGCTCCTCCGACTGAGCTGGCCAGGCGCCCCCAGAGAGTTTTTAAAACAAGGGGTCATGTAGCTACTTAAAATCATTCATTGGCTTGCTGCTGCACTTGAACTTACCCAATATTTCCTTAGCTCTCAGCTTTCCTGTGAGGTTTTTCTTGACTACCCTGTCTGAAAGGAGGTTCTGACCCTCTGCTCTCTCATTGGACCCTGTTTTTTTCCCCCCCTTTGAAGCACTTGACACAGTCTATAATTACTCATTAATGGAGTTACATATGTGGCCCAGACACTTCTCCCTCTAGGTCTGGCAAAGATAGATGAATTGTACTTTAGCAGAAGAGTTTGGTCTTAATTGTAACTGATACCAAAGAAAGTGAATTCAGAAGAGGCTGCAAATAATTTTTTACTTTGTCTTGGGTCAATTCCCAGAAGCCCATTCTCGTTTGATGTTCCTTCTTCTTTGCTTTTCTTTACCCCTTCCCTTTCTATTCTCATAACCTTCCTTTTGCCCAAGTCAGGGAAGGTCTTTGATAGCTTGTGTTGAAGCCTGAGGTGACTTGTTCATGGCTCTATCCAGTAAGGTGGTTTGGGGTCTCATGTTCTTCACACCCGAACATTTATACGACAGACCAGACCTCTCTTATGTGGCCATCTCTCCTAATCAACTTTGATATGTCAACCTAATGTACCTCCTGTTGACCAGGAGTTTGGCATTGGGAAAAATAGAGGGAATGAAGGGAACTGGGGTTCCTTTGTCCTGCTTGCTCCCACTTTATATTGTCTTCCCTACTAGACTGCCACTGGCATGAGGAGACAAATCTGTCTCTGATGTTCACCATCACAATGTACCCAGTGTTTATATGGTGCTTGGCACTTAGTGGCTGCTCTGTACACATCCACAGAATGGAAGTGGAACAAAAGCAGGGAGCTCATCTTGTGAGAATTTCATCTAAGTGACAGGAGGGGAGAGTTGAAAAATCTCTTCCTCTCAGCAGTTGATGCCTCTAGGATCCAGAATATTTGTGTGTTCCCTCCTGCTCCCCTCAACTGTCTCTCCTCTGGGTAGAGCTAGACGTGACCAGAGTTTGGTTTCAGAACCTGTTTTTTTGGTTGCTGTTTGCCACCTTCAGGGGGCCCTTTGTTTCTCTGTATGTGTAGGTGTCACTGATTTAAGTTGGTTGCTTCTCCTAGTCCGTGAAGGCTCATTTCCTACCACTGTGTTTTGATTTGCTTCACTTTCCTAATCAACCCTGTTCTTGGGGGTTGGGCAGTTGTAGTTTTTTTGTTGTTGTTGTCACTTATACTAGAGAAGTAAACCATCAGTTTTGCAAACTGAGAATCTCTTTTTATAATACTCTCCACTACCTTCTTTGCTAGACAGCCATATGGAGTTCTGAAGAAGGTGTGTGGATAATTAACTCTTTGTGCTTATATGAAACAATTATGCTGGAAGAATTGGAATTTCTAGTATAGTTATTGATCATTACTGTTTTTAGTCCTTAACATTGCCTTCTAGGCAGTTGCTCATCATCGTAATGAACCACAAGAAAAAAGTTTTAAAATTACATTTGTGGTCTCTAATTGGAAGCACTTATTTTGGCCCTGAGTATAGTTTTCAGATATTAAGAGATATGGTTTTGGTGAAAGGACTTAAGTTTTTTTCCTTTCCTTTTATTTTATCTTTAACATTTTTATTTATATTTGAGAGACAGGTAGAGCACGAGCGGGGGAGGGGCAGAGAGAGGGAGACGGAATCTGAATCAGGCTCCAGGCTCTGAGCTATCAGCACAGAGCCCGGTGCAAAAACCCCAAGTTTTTGCCTTTTAAGTTAAAAACAATTTTTTTTATCTTTTTTTGCATGGAGTTAAAATATTTCCCCCTAAAATGTTAGGTAGCAATAGCCTAAAAATACGTAGGTATAAAACAGCATTTGTGCGGATGTTACCAAGTACTATGTAGAGTCTTGTGTTCAAAGACTTCCTGACTAATCCTTCCTTCATTTTCTTTTGGAAGAACACTGCAATCAGGTAAAACTCATTCTTAGCTTTGTATGTGGTAGTAAAAGATAAATATGAAGATAAATTTTTTAAAACCACAAACCTCTGAAGTGAACAATTAATAGTATTTAGTGGTGGTGGGAAGAAAGAAAAATTTCTGTGTAAGCAGCATACAGTATTTAGAGTTAATATTTTATGTGGTCTGTATGTGATGGAGTGGAGTATGAAGTAAGTTCTGTCTCTCTCTCCTGCATCCAGGGTGTCAAATTTAAACGAATTCTTGGGGCTCCTGGTTGGCTCAGTTAAACGTCCAACTTTAGCTCAGGTCATGAGCTCACGGCTCATGAGTTCGAGCCCCATGTGGGGCTGTGTGCTGATAGCTCATAACCTGGAGCCTGTGACTCCCTCTCTCTCTGCCCCTCCCCGACTTGCGTTCTGTCTCTCTCTCAAAAATAAACAAACATTTAAAAAAAAAAATGAATTCTTCAGTCTTAGAAAACACTAGGGGGATTTGTAGTCAAAGGTTATAAAACCATGATAATGGATTTATTCTCAAAATATCAAATACTCAACAAAATGAGGGCAGTATTCCATTTCTGATTTTGACAGAGATGTTTTCTTTTTGGACAAATAAAAGGAGTTAATACTTTAACATAGACTAAGAGTAATTTCATGGCTACCAGACAGAATGGCTAGTATCAAAAAGACAAGAAGAAGGGGCTCCTGGGTGGGGTGGCACAGACAGTTAAGCATCTGACTTTGGCTCAGGTCATGATCTCATGGTTCATGGGTTCGAGCCCTGTGTTGGGCTCTGTGCTGGCAGCTCAGAGCATGGAGCCTGCATTGGATTCTGTGTCTCCCTCTCTCTCTGCCCCACCCTTGCTCACACTCTGTCTCTCTCAAGAATCAATAAACATTAAAAAAAAAAAAAAAAAGACAAGAAATAACAAGCGTTGGTAAGAATGTGGGGTAAGGGAACCCACATGCACTGTTGGAAGGAATGTAAATTGATGCATACTGAAGACAGTACAAAGGTTCCTCCAAAAATTAAAAATAGAATTACCATGTGGTCCTCTAATTCCACTATTGGGTATTACCCAAAGAATAGGAAAATACTAATTTGAAAGATATATGCACCCTTAATGTTTATTGCAGCATTATTTACAATAGCCAAGATGTGGAAGGAACCCAAATGTCCATCCATAGCTGAATGGATTAAGAAGAGGTGGTAAATACACAATGGAATATACTCAGCTGTGGAAAAAAAAAATCTTGCCATTGTGACAACATGGAAAGACCTAGGGGCTATTATGCTAAGTGAAATAAGCTAGACAGAGGAAGACAGATACCATATGATTTCACTTACATGTGGAATCTAAAAACCAAAGCAGCACCTCCTCCCCCTCCCCTTTTTAAACCATTTATTTATTTTTGAGAGAGACAGAGACAGTACAAGCTGGGGAGGAACAGAGAGGGGGAGACACAGAATCTGAAGCAGGCTCCAGGCTCCGAGCTGTCAGCACAGAGCCCGAGGCAGGGCTTGAACTCACAAACTGTGAGATCATAACCTGAGCCGAAGTTGGACGTTTAACCGACTGAGCCACCCAGGCGCCCCTAAACAGACTCTTAAATATGGAGAACAAACTAAACTGGTGGTTGCTAGAGGGGAGGGTTGTGGGGGGATGAGCAGAATAGGTGAAGGAGGTTAAGAGGTACAAACCTCCGGTTACAAAATAAGTAAGTTGAAAAGTAGAGCATAGGGAATATAGTCAATAATACTGTGATAAAGTTGTATGGTGACAGATGGTAACCGTACTTACTGTGGTGAGTGTTAACTAATGTACAGAATTGTCAAATCACTATACTGTACACCTGAAACTAAACATTGTATGTCAACTATACTTCCAATAATAATTTTAAGAAAGTCCCCCAAACTTAAAAAAGTTATTTTCAGGGAGGGTTAGATCATGTATGCTAGAAGGCCCTTTACCTAAGGGACTCCCCTCTCACATCTCACATTTTCACTCCTTCCCCTATCTTTTCATTGTGTGGCCATGGAGGGTGATCTTACTTTCTTATATAATACTTTTTTTTTTTTTTTTTTTAAGAGAGAGAGCGAGCGAGCGCGCTAATGAGCATGGGAGAGGGGCAGAAGGAGAGAGAGAATCCCAGCAGGCTCCATGTTCAGTGTGGAGTCTAACGTGGGGCTCGATCCTGCAACCCTGGGACCATGACCTGAGACGAAGTCAAGGGGTAGGCATTCAACTGACTAAACCACCCAGGCGCCCCTCTTTTTTTTTTTTAAAGACTTTATTTTTGAGTAATCTCTACACCCAACATGGGGCTCAAATCTACAGCCCTGAGATCAAGAGTCACATGCTGCACCGACTGAGCCAGCCAGGAGCCCCTAATGTCTTTTGAGGCTCTGTGGCTAAGAGACCAAATGTGGTAATATGCCACCTGGAAGATCTAGTGGACTTAGTATATATGCTAGACTCGTCTCCTAGTCTTGCCACCAGGAAGTTACCTCCTGGTCTCTCAGGAGTTACCACTATATTGAGTTTCTGCATTCCAGAAAGGTTGGTACCTATGAAGAGAGCAGACCTGTGTGTGACCTTTGGTGTTGAGCAGTCTGCAGCCAGCAGAGAGCTGTCTTGCCTCCACAGCCTGAAGACTTTGTTTTACTGAAAGCAGTGATTCTGAACGGATAAAGCTATAGATCTTCTCTCCTAACACATGCATGTGTGCACATCTATGAAGAATTTTATGTACAGTTTTAGGGAATTCATGAACCTCCTTAACTCCACTGATACACTTTTTAAGGCCCCATGGACTCCATTTTTTTTTTTTTTTAATTTTTTTTAATGTTTATTTTTTGTTGAGAGAGAAAGATAGAATGTGGATGGAGGAGGGGCGAGAGAGAGGGAGACACAGAATCTGAAGCAGGCTCCCGACTCCGAGCTGTCAGCACAGAGCTGGATGCAGGGCTCGAACCCACAAACTGCGAGATCATGACTTGAGTTGAAATCGGTCGCTGAACCACCCCGACTGAGCCACCCTGGTGCCCCTTGTGGACTCCATTTTGAGAATCCGTGCCTTGGGGGAGCCTGGCTGGCTCAGTTAGAAGAGCATGTGTCTCTTGATCTTGGGGGTCATGAGTTTGAGCCCCATGTCGGGTGTAGTGATTACGTAAAAAATTAAAAATTAGGAACAAAAAAACTAATACATAATTGATACTTCTATTAGACATAACATTTATTCAGATTTAAAATGATACCTGAAGAGGGGCGTGTGGGTAGCTCAGTCGGCTAAGCATCTGACTCTTGATTTTGGCTCAGGTCATGATCTCACAGTACATGAGATTGAGCCCCCGTCGGATTCTCTCTCCTCTCTCTCTGCCCTCCCTCCCCCCACCTCCTGTGCGCATGCTTGCTCCCTCTTTCTCTCTCTCTCTCTCAAAATCAATAAACATTAAAAATGGGGCGCCTGGGTGGCTCAGTCGGTTAAGCGTCTGACTTTGGCTCAGGTCATGATCTCACGGTCTGTGAGTTCGAGCCCCGCGTCGGGCTCTGTGCTGACAGCTCGGAGCCTGGAGCCTGCTTCCGATTCTGTGTCTCCCTCTCTCTCTGACCCTCCCCTGTTCATGCTCTGTCTCTCTCTCTCTCAAAAATAAATAAACATTAAAGAAAATTAAAAAAAAAATAAACATTAAAAATACCTGATAAATACAGTATTTTGCAATATTGATCTATGAAATTGAGGTATATTTTGTTTTCTAGGTTTTTAAAATGTATGAAATCTGTGTATTTGTAATAATCGTAGGCACACAGTATTTGTTATAGAAATATGGTTTTGATAGAATATTTGTTATAGAAAATCACACACATACACATGTTCAGAGATTAGTACAATCAACCCCTGTGTACCTTTCAGACAGGTTCAACAGTTACTGGATTATGACAATTTCCCCTATGTCTGTGTATCTTGAATTATTTTGAAACAAGTTCCAATCTTGGGCAGCCATTACAGTCTCTAGCCACCTGATGGCAGTATACCATAATTTGAAAATAAGTCTTTTGGGACTATAATTCTAAAGCATAAAGGACAGGGGATGGGGAGTTATTGCTTAATGGTTACAAGGTTTCTGTTGGGGTAACGAAAAAGTTTTGGAAAAAGATTAGTGGCTATGGTTGCACAACATTGTGAATATAATTAATGCCATCGAATTACACACTTAAAAATGGTTAGGATGGTAAGTTTTATGTTGCATATTGTGTCACAGTAAAAAAAAAAAAGGCGGGGGGACAACTTCATGACAGTATTTGATAGCACGAGGAGATTTAGTAGTTTGGTTCTTGTGAAAAGAACTAATACATTTTTATTTTACTGTTGCCTTTTTGGGGAGAAAGACCTAGACCAGCCTTTAAATCGGTGAGCTTCCAAAATTACTTTGGGCAGCAAAACCGTGATAAATAAAACATTAATTGGAGCTCCTCAGATAGAGGTCTGGAAAGCTTCCATTTAGTTGAGCAACCCTCCTACTCCCACATTGTAGGGCCCCTAAGTGTTTTAAACCATGGGAGATCCCTGAGCAGTTCCTCATAAACCAAAAAGCCAGTATTCATCAGAGTTATGAGTATTTATAGAGGAGACCTAGGTATCAGTGGGTGTTCTAACTGGTTTATTGTTAGGTCTGTTTCAACCTGAGAAACGGGTTGAGCTTTTTTTGTAGGGGGGAAATGTAGGTACTTCCGGAGAACATTGTAAATTGTAAGAAAGCATGCTTAGTGTTCTAGATGTTCTGAGTTTCAGAGTTGGAAGTGGTCTTGCATTATTTAGTTCATCCTGTTCTTTTTAAAGATGTGAAAACTGAGCTTGAGAGAGACTGGCTTGAACAATGCCGCACAGCTAGTCAGCAGTAGGGCTTTGTGTTGTACCACCACTACTTTATAGCAAAAGTATATCAGAAAGAAAATAGCTCTCTTCATATGTCTGGAGATAGGACTAGTATACATTTCGATTTTTCCCTTTTCTCATGTTCTTTTTCCTGATAATTGTGAGGTTCAGTTATCAAAACCAACCTATGGTAACCAGGAAATTAAGTCAACTAGAATATGCAGTTCTTCTGGGAAGTCTGCTTAGGAAGGTTTTGCTATATTTGATCATTTCAGTTTGCATTTGTACTTGCATAATACTTTGATATAGTTTATCACAATGAACACAAGTCTAGTAGCTGCAGGGAGATGGTTTGGGGTAGCAGATCACTGGCCACAACATTAAGATCTTCTGCCCTGTTCTGTCATTAATTTTTTGTAAGCCTGGGGCAAGTCACTTCCCCTCAGACGGTGTTAGTTTTATCCTTAGTGTAAACTGGTAGAGGTAGATTTGATGAGCTTTAAAGGCTCTTTCCAGCCATTCAGAGCTGTTGAGCTGTATGTAGGTTTCAGTATTGCAGTGAAGAATCATCCTCTTCCATGCTTTTAGTTAGAATTCACAGGGTACTTGGTTGCCCATGACAGTAGTTATGCACATAAGTGAAGACAAACCCAATTGCAGAGTTCATGAGTGAATTTTTATTTAGATCTCTTAATGCAGTTAATAAATTTTTGGAGTGTTGAAATCTCAAGCTTCCTCTGGGCCTGGTCCGGAGGTCATTGGGTTTGAAAAGAAAATAGAAAGCAAATGATAGTTGGCAAGACCATTTATTTCCTTTTTGTGTTTACGTTTCTGTTACTTATTCAATAGTTATTTTGAATACTAAGTATGCTAAGAGGGCTCAAGAATTCAGAGTGTTGAAAACTTGTGTTTTCTTTGTTTCTTTCGGGACTTATTCCTCTCCTTGGTTGTCTATATTATCTATCTTTAGCAGCATCACATTACCAAATGCCTACACATCTAGAGCTCGAGGTAGGTAGCTATTTACTGCTAATTTGAATCCTTTAGAGATAGCAGAATTTTAGTTAGAAATGGGTCTCCTGAATTCATAAAGAGTATCACGTCTTTCCGTTCAGAAGTATTTATTTAATACCTACTATGTGCCCAGCGATATGCTGGGCTCACTATATCAAAACATGTAAGGTATGGCTTCTGCTGTCAAGCAGCTCATGTCTAGAAGGAGAAGCAAAGCATTGTGATGTTTTGTGATGTGTTATGTAAAGGTCTGTGGCAGCACAGAGGAGTTTGTAAATCATGCTATTCAGTCACAGTGATGAGACTCTGGAGTCAGAATTTCTAGCCACCCTCAATCACAGGAGCTTAACCTATATAACTTGACGTGTATTTAAACTTAGTGAGCAGGTTTTAGATTATGTTTTTATTTTAATACAAGGAAAAATAGTTGCTTTCAAACCATTTCCTTATTCTAAAAATTTTCTTAAGAAACATGGGGGAGAAAAAAACATTTCATATAAACTTGTACTGAGTTCATATTGTCATCAGTTCTTAGAGATTGTCAGGAAAGTCCTCACTGTGTATATGAGCTCTGTGTATTAACTCCTTGCCCTCAAACTCTAAGAACAGAAAATTACCTTCCATGTGGTTAAAAATCAATGTAACATTGCCAGGGTCTGTGCTCGAAGGGCCAGAAGTCCAGCCTGGAGGCTTTTAACATAGTTAGGACTTTGGCAGGGCTAACTCACAAAGAAACCCCCTAACATGAGGAGAAGGTCCAGTTGTGCATGTGGACCTCACAGAGCATTATGAGAGTTTTTAGCACATCACAGAGCTCGGTAGGATTTTCTGTGCAAGAGCCAAAACTTTGGCGGAAGGGGCAGAAGGAAGATGAGGACTAGATTAGAGCAGAGCGAGTGTGGGAGAACCAGACAATTCAATTCCTAAATATCGCAGTAAGTAGGACTGGCTCTCATGTTCCATCTCAGGGTGAAGTGTTCAAGCCTGGATGAGAGTTGAAAGGGAGAAGAATTTCAATACATCTTTTCCTGGGCTGTCATTTCGGGTGACATGTTGAAGCTGTGAGTTGCTTTTGTAAAGGAAAGTATTCACTGCTGGTGTTTTGCTGTTTTGTGACACTCTTTGAGATCAGCTGACACTCTGAAGTACTAAATTGAAAACCTGGATTAAGGAGTTGTAGCCTGGCTTTCAGAGAGACATGTGCCTCCTTGCTTAAGGAGAATCTTTCACTAGCTGGTTCCCTCCCTCACCCTCCCCAGGTCTTCCTGGTTTATGGTTTGGCTCTCTTGTCTTAGCACGGGCTGTCTGCTTACACTGCGTCTTATACCAATTCCTTATTCTCAAGCATCTTTGTACAGTGTTGTAGGTTCCATTGCTTAGATATATATGGCAACTGGTTATCCAATCTCAAGTTGTGTATAAAGTCTGACAAAGGAAAAGAATGGAGCAAATGATAATTGAGTCTATTTAATTATGCAGTCAACAAATAACCATTATTTTTTTATTAAAAAAATTTTTTTAATGTTTATTTATTTTCGAGAGAGAGAGAGTGTGAGTGGGTAAGGGGCAGAAAGAGGGAGACACAGAATCCAAAGCAGGATCCAGGCTCTGAGCTGTCAGCATAGAGCCTGACCTGGGGCTCGAACTCACAAACTGTGAGATCATGACCTGAGCCGAAGTCGGATGCTTAACCGACTGAGCCACCCAGGTGCCCCAACAAATAACCATTATTAAAAAGGAATAAAAATTACATGAAATCATATTCTCTCAAAATTTGGGACACATGGCCATGCAATCTACTTCCTGTGTTTATTTTTCTGTTTCCCTGACCATGTTCAGTTTCTCTCCATGTTCAGATTTTCTCAGAAAGCATTTCATGATTAAGTTCATTCCACCTGGATTTTTTTCTGTTCTTTACTTCTAATACTTGATGTTTCTTATTGATAAGTTGTCTTTAAGTGTTCCTAAATCACATTATTTGTGTATACTCTGCCTGTCATTCTAGGGTGGAAGCATCATGTCATATTGTGCTTGATCTCCCATGGTAACAGAAAGAGTGAGGTGGTCCACTCTTGTGGATGCTGAACCCTAGTGGGGCACTGTGTGCCCTGGGTCAGGTAGTGTAGCCTAGGAGATTTGAGCCTTTATGGGCTATGCAGAATTTGTTGGAGGTGGAGGTGGGGTGGGGATTATGGATTAACTAAAGTGTATCATAAATGATTTCCAGAGATGGCTTTAAAGAGGAAGGAGAATGGTTCTTAAAGCTGTAGTATGAAATTATGCTAAATTTTCAGATTAATAAAAGAGTACCAACAGCATTTTGGGTGAGAGTATTTCTTTATTCTAATTTTATTCTTTATTTTTCTTCTGAAGAGCTAACCTGTGGTTGTAGTATTTGTAAAGCCAGGGTCTGTTTGATTTTAACCAGGGATATATAGATAATTTTGTTAGTTTAGCAAGATTTTCTGGACTGTAGGCCCCTTGAGTTCTCAAAAATGACAGTTAACTGAAGTATTTTGCTACAAAGTAGCTGCCTGCTTACTGTCCCTTTAGGCCTTTTATTCTGTCAGTGGATTTCTAGTGAATCAGATTCTTTGGACACTTTTCAGTCTTGATTTCTAGTTGAACTTCCTGTTTATCACTGTTCTTGAAATCCTTCTCCATTGGCTGCAGTGAACTGTTCTGCACTGAGCATTCGCTGTCCCTTTTAGTATTCCTTTTCAGGTGCTTTGGTTGCTTTGCTGTTTTCATGTATCAAATCAGCAATGGCACATTGGCAATCTGTGTGTCAGATCTGGTTTGTGGACATGTTTTATTTGATCCTCAAAGTGCTTTGAAAATTTGTATAGTAGTTGCCATTAATATATTGTTCAAAATCTGAATGTATGGCTTTTTTGAGAGGGAGAGGAGCTGGCTGCACTGGGTGGCCGTTTCCCTGTGGCAGTGATCTTCAGAGCTGCTAGTCTGGGGGAGGTGCATCCTTGCTCTGGTTGACTTGGCGCTACCCAGAACACTTCACTCATTTATTAATCACCTATTTGAGTTTGCAACCTTTGTCTTCCTTGTTATATTCACCAGGTTCTTACCTGGGGTCTCTTTTTTTCTCTCCACATGCTCTCCCTGAGTGCCTCTGCCCCCATCAGTCACAAAAACCAGATGGATGAGTCTGTTTGCCATCTTAAGTCTTTTTTTTTTTTTTTTTTTTTTCTTCAGTTCAGTGGTTATCTCGCCTTTAATGTTTGAATTCATTTCTTCTTTGCATTTTAATTCTTTTTGTTGCTTTCTGGTCTATAAGGTTTGAGAGTTTGAAATAATTTTCCAGGAATGTATGTTAATTAAGACTTTTTATCTGCTTCTAGTGACTCCTAATTTTCATTTGAGTCTTCTGTGCCCCACCGAGTGTTGTATTGTGCATATAAAAAATATAAAGATTGAATTGCTTTGTGTTTATTTTTTTATGTAAATATATGGCGGCAGTTTCCTCACTCTTGAATCTTTCACACTTTCGCTTTAACACCTTTATGTAGAAACCTGTCTTTGACGTTTATACCCGACTGCCTTTTATATCCATAGCCTCTTTGTTTGTGTTCATCTACTAAAACTTGGCACAGACATTTCTGGCATCCTGCTCATCTCAGTTCATGAGAGATTTGATCATCTGGTTCATAGTGTTTCTGTCCTCACTTACCACTCAGTCTTACCACCGCTATGCCTGTGGACAGTCCATTTAACGTGCCACCCTCTAGGAGTTTAAAATCTACTTGGAGATAACAAACAATAGTAAAAACAGTTAAAGACTTAAAAAAATAACATTTTAAGGCATCTATAGAGGAAGTGCCATACATAGGCCTATGTTTGATAAATTCTTAATCACATTATACAAGCAATTATTTAAAGGGTGGGACCCTTGGACCTTCTTTTAGCCTAGATTCATGTTTCTATGTGGAGGCAACATTACTTCGTGTAATTTCCTTGGCTTCTCTTTGTCCCAGGGGAGGAGTGACTGATCTTAGGAGAATTTGGGTAAGGAATTAGTTAGGCCTAGCTCTCAGTCCCTTTCCTCTTTCCCTTACCTGAGGAGGCAGCCACCTATAGCCTGTTTTCTAGAAATAGGCTCTAAGCTGCATGTTTTCTTTAGAAACAGACCTCTGTGTGTGGAAACCTGTGGTTTTCCAACTGTGACTGTGATTGGGTGAATGAAATGGCTCATTTCTGGGGTGCAGTTTTAGGAAGGACACTGTTGCTATGCCTTTAAGTTACATTTAAAAAATGTGGGCTGGGGGCACCTGGGTGACACAGTCGGTTGAGCATCTGACTTCCACTTAGGTCATGATCTCGTGGTTCGTGGGTTCAAGCCCCACATCGGGCTCTGTGCTGACAGCTCAGAGCCTGGAGCCTGCTCTAGATTCGGTGTCTCCCTCTCTCTCTGCCCCTCCCCTCTGCTCATGCTCTGTCTCTCTCTCTCAAAAGTAAACATAATTTTTTTTTAAATATGGGCTTAATCTATAACAAAGCCAACAGTTTCATCTTCATCCATTTGCCTTTTTAATTTTATTTCTCAACTATTCCAAAAGTGGGTAGAAGGGATTTTCATTTAATGATCCCCTAAACTCCAGTAGTAATATTGCTAAAATGTTCATAAGGGAGATGATCTTTTCTAGTTTTTTTGAGGTTTGAGTTTTTGACTTGAAAAAATGCAGGCAGATAAAGGTGAGTCTTGTCTTTTCTTTCTTTCTCTCTTTCCCTTTCTTTCTTTTTCTTTCTCTCTTTCTCTCTTTCTTTCTCTTTCTTTCTTTCTTTCTTTCTTTCTTTCTTTCTTTCTTTCTTATTTACATCCAAGGTAGCATATAGTGCAATAATGATGTCAAGAGTAGATTCCAGTGATTCATCCCCTGTGTATAACACCCAGTGCTCATTCCAACAAGTGTCTTCCTTAATGCCCCTTTCCTATTTAGTCCACCCTCTGACCCACAGCCCCTCCAGTAACCCTCAGTTTGTTCTTTGTATATAAGAGTCTCTTATGCTTTGTCCCACTCCCTGTTTTTATATTATTTTTGTTTCTCTTATGTTCATCTGTTTTGTATCTTAAGTTCCTCATATGAGTGAAGTCATATATTTGTTTTTCTCTAATTTTGCTTAGCATAATATCCTCTAGTTCCATCCATGTAGTTGTAAATGGCAAGATTTCATTCTTTTTGATTGCCGAGTAATACTCCATTGTATATATATACCACATATTCTTTATCCATTCATCCATCGATGGACATTTGGACTCTTTTCATACTTTGTTGTTAACGCTGCTATAAACATTGGGGTGCATGTGCCCCCTTGAAACAGCTCACCTGTATCCCTTGGATATATACCTAGTAGTGCAATTGCTGGGTTGTAGGGTAGTTCTATTTTTAATTTTTTGAGGAACCTCCATACTGTTTTCCAGAGTGGCTGCACCAGCTTGCATTCCCACCAACAATGCAAAAGAGATCCTCTTTCTCCGCATCCTTGCCAACATCTGTTGTTGCCTGAGTTGTTAATGTTAGCCATTCTGACAGGTGTGAGGTGGTATCTCATGGTGGTTTTGATTTGTATTTCCCTGATGATGAGTGATGTTGAACATTTTTTCATGTGTCTATTAGCCATCAGAATGTCTTCAAAGGTGAGTTCTAAGAAATAGAAGTTGATAGCTGGCTTGAGCAAAGCCTTTGGTATGATGTTGGTAGTGGTGAGACTGGGAAGATTGGCCAGAGCAATTGTATAGAACTTTGAATGCCTGATTGACAAATTTGGCTTTTTTAATCTTTTTTTTTTTTTTTAACGTTTATTCATTTTTGATAGAGAGAAACAGAGCATGAGCGAGGAAGAGGCAGAGAGAGCAAGACACAGAATCTGAAGCAGGCTCCAGGCTCTGAGCTGTCAGCACAGAGCCCAATGCAGGGCTTGAACTCACAAACTGTGAGATCATGACCTGATCTGAAGTTGGACGCTCAACCGACTGAGCCACCCAGGCACCCCTGGCTTTTTTTTTTTTTTTTTTTAATGTTTTATTTATTTTTGAGACAGAGACAGAGCATGAATGGGGGAGGGGCAGAGAGAGAGGGAGACACAGAATCGGAAGCAGGCTCCAGGCTCTGAGCCATCAGCCCAGAGCCCGACACGGGGCTCGAACTCACGGACCGCGAGATCGTGACCTGAGCTGAAGTTGGCCGCTTAACCGACTGAGCCACCCAGGCGCCCCACCGCCTGGCTTTTTTTAATCTTAAAAGTAGCAGAAAACAAATTGACATCTCCTGTGTAGGGAAATGATAATGCTAAAGGAATGTATTAAAAAGGAGTTTTATGAATTGAGTTTTAATATAATATGTAAAAGAGTATGTTCTCATTACTATCTAAGAACAGGCTACTATCCAGTGGTAACAGCTAATAGGCTACAATCTAATGTTCTCTGTAAATCAGTTTGGAAATACAAATGATTTGATATACTAGGAAATGATTTTTCTTAAAAGTGGTGATTCCTTAAGTAGCTGTGATTTTTTTTTTTTTTTAATAGAAGGCTGCTTTGCAGGCTAATTTAGATGGACTTGAAGTCATCCTTGAGCATTAATTTCCCAGAGCAAGCCTTTCTGAAGGAGGTGTACAAGTTTTTTATTCAAGAATGTGTTTATGAATGTATGTTAGACTTTTGTGCTGTCTGGTAAAATAAAATAAGAGAAGCAGCTTTGGAATCCATCCTTGTGATGTAATTCAATATTAAGAAAGATTTGGCAGAGCAACTTAGTAACTCTGAACAGGTAAAAAGCCTGAAAAATGAAATAATATAAATTATATCTTTGCTTATCAGCTGACATTCATGGAGAGATTGGCTGTGTTACACACAGATGTCCCAACAGGTGCCCCCCAGCATGGGCAAAGACCATTTTGTAACATCAGCACTCCAGTATAGCATAGAGAAGACTGATTTTTTTCCATTTAGTTTTTCCTTTTTCATCATTTCTTCTACCATCTTTGTCTCTGTCCATACCAACATGCCATTCCCTGACCCCCTAGTTACCATCATGGTTAAAGGAGCCACATCCAGCTTTGCCTTGATATGTTAGATTGGCTGGCAGGTGGAACCCAAAATAAGTCAGCTTGTGGGATTTACAACTGTCAGACTGTGAGCTACTTCAGGAAAAATAAAGTTGTAGATAAAAAAGATTAAATCAGCGCCCGAGGTTATATAAGTGCTTGTATGAGTAATTGTCACTTTAATTACACAGATAATACTTTTTTCTCTTCGTTATTAGTTTTTAATTGTACAAGTAGTGCTTGTAATTGTAGAGGATGCAAACAATAAAAAATATATAACGTACCCCCAGTCCCATTATCCTTTTGTATATATTTTCAGATAAACTACACCTTATTATATTTATTTATTGGTCTGCAGCTTGCTTTTTTTCACTTAATAGATCTTGGTGGCCTTTCCATGTTAGTAACTTTTAGGAGAGCTGTATGTTAAGTAGATCATAGGAAGAAATAATAATAATTTATTTAACCACTTTCCTATGGATGGATACTAATAAGATTTTCCTAGTTATAGACTGTGCCAGACAAGTTTTGGAAGTCTGGAGAAAGGGGTTCGGTGCTGTTAACTTTTTCTATTGATATGTTATAAGAATAGCCACTTATTAACCCTTTTTGTGCCGGGGCACCTTACTAAGTTCTTTATATATATCGTATAAACTTTGCATCAGCCTGTGTCATAGATGTTACATGCTTTTCCAGGTGAGGAAAAAAATCAAAGTTCACTTGCCCAAAGTCTCACAGCTTAAGAATGGCAGAACAAGGATTAAAATTCAAGCTGGTCTCACTACAAAATCTTGTTTCTTTTTCACTTCTCATTTTTAGATCTAAATATGTTATTAGCAAGTACAATGGGTTTTTTTGGCAGTGATGTTAGAATTGGCTTGAATATAATTTTTATGTTTTATGTATAAAAATTGGCTTCTGTGTATTTGTAGTTCTGTAGACAACCTCCCCCCCGCCCCCGCCCCTGTTGGTCTTCATGCATAGTTCTCTCTGCACACAGATGTGAACTGGGAAGTGGCCTCAGTGGCTCATTTTACCTCCTGTTTCTTCTAGTTTTTGTTGTAGAATCTAACAGTAGTTCTTTGCTTTTAATGTCTGTGTTGTGAAATTTAACCTGCGTGTTGCTTTGCCCTCTCCCAGGCCAATGGCCCTCTAAGGTAGTGAGAGCAGGAGAGAGGGCATCTCTGCCCAAGCAAAGGAAGATGCCAGTCCTCTTACCTAGCAGGCTAGGTTTGAGGGAGGTTTTTGTTTTCTTCCAGTGAGGAATGGCCTTGACACTTCCCCCATCCCGTACCTCTTTGGTTTTTGTGGAAGTAATTGTTTTGGAGAATGAGTGAGCTTTCCAACCTTTAGGACTTTTGCTCAGCTCCGTGAAAGCTCTACTCTGGACTGAAGCTCTTCCTGTTTGTGTGTATTGGAGTGAGGGATGGTGGGAGGAATCTGGAACACTTTGTTTTAGAGTAGTGAATTCTGACTATTTGAGAATCCTGGACTACTGTGAGGATCTGTTAAAAACCACTCACCTGGATTGTTTTTGTATTTACAGTCTGAAGTAAACCATCTTGACAAGGTATTTTAGGGTTCTCTGATGATAATTTAGGACGTGTTTCCCTTCTGAGATTGAAAGCTGCCTGAAGATGGAGCCAGGTTTCTGCTGCCTTTTTCCTTCCAGTGCCAAATTCAGGCTATCAACGAGTAGCATTGATTGGCTTATCACTCATCAGATGATGAGTGAACACCGTTTTTTAGAGTGCTGCCCTTAGAATGCTGTGAGCTCGGTGAAAAGGATTAGTTCCCCAGATGGGGGATAAACATTTCACAACCCAAGGGTGTGTGGATAATGTTAAAGATACCGGTAACAGTATAACTGGCTAGGCTTGGGGAGATTTTCCTGTGTGTTGGTTTTATTTACTGGGATTTATATTTGGACTCACTTGCATCACCACAGATAACCAAGAGTTGATATAAGAAGATATTTTAATTGCAAGATTTGTTGAAGGAAAAAAGCATATAGTGTACATGTGACTCAACTGATGATGAGTGAGAAGTAGCATCTTTGATAGTTAAGATTGACACATGAATTCTCTCACTATACCTGCCCTGCTCTGCTCAAATGCCAGGAGAGGGAATGCAGGGCTGGCTGCCTGCCACTGTAGCCTGTGTGACCTTGTCAAGTGGTCACTGGTATCCTATTTATTTCCTCGGTGTTTATCTGCATAGGGGCAGCAAAGAGGGACCTTTTGCTTCTCTGCTGGCAGAAAACTGCTTTTTCTCAGAACCAGCAAGTCTGGATACACACTTCATAGATTAATGGCTCAGGTTGCCATGGCAAGGCTAGAAGATGGATGATTATCCATTTTGTATTATTTATTTTTATTTTCCTTTTTTAAAAAATTGACATCAAAATTAGTTAGCATGTAGTGCAACAATGATTTCAGGAGTAATTTCCTTAAGTCCCTTACCCATTTAGCCCATCCCACCTCCCACGGCCCCTCCAGCAACCTTCTCTTTGTTCTCTATATTTAAGAGTCTCTTATGTTTTGTCTCTCTCCCTGTTTTTATATTATTTTTGCTAGCCTTCCCTTATGTTCATCTGTTTTGTATCTTAAATTCCTCATATGAGTGAAGTCATATGATATTTGTCTTTCTCTGACTAATTTCACTTAGCATAATACCCTCTAGTTCTATCCATGTAGTTGCAAATGGCAAGATTTCATTCTTTTTGATTGCCGAGTAATAAATCATTGTGTGTGTGTGTGTGTGTGTGTACACACACACACACACACACACACACCACATCTTTATCCATTCATCTGTTGATAGACATTTGGGCTCTTTCCATACTTTGTTTTTTTTAAAAATTTTTTTTAATGTTTATTTTTGAGACAGAGAGAGACAGAGCATGAATGGGGGAGGGGCAGAGAGAGAGGGAGACACAGAATCGGAAGCAGGCTCCGGGCTCCGAGCCATCAGCCCAGAGCCCGACGCGGGGCTCGAACTCACGAACCGTGAGATCGTGACCTGAGCTGAAGTCGGACGCTCAACCGACTGAGCCACCCAGGCGCCCCCATACTTTGGCTATTGTTGACAGTGCTGCTATAAACATTGGGGTGCGCCTGCCCCTTTGAAACCGCTCACCTGTATCCCTTGGATATATACCTCATAGTATAATTGCTGGGTTGTAGGGTATTTCTATTTTTAATTTTTTGAGGAACCTCCATACTGTTTTCCAGAGTGGCTGCCCAAGTTTGCATTCCCACTAACAGTGCAAAAGAGATCCTCTTTCTCCACATCCTTACCAACATCCGTTGTTGCCTGAGTTGTTAATGTTAGCCATTTTGACAGGTGTGAGGTGGTATCTCATTGTGGTTTTGATTTATACTTACCTGACGATGAGTAATGTTGAGGATTTTTCATGTGTCGGTTGGCCATCTGGATGTCTTCTTTGGAGAGTGTTTATTCATGTCTTTTGCCCATTTCTTCACTGGATTATTCATTTTTTTGGGTGTTGAGTTTGATAAGTTCTTTATAGATTTTGGATACTAACCCTTTATCTGATATGTCACTTGGCAAATATCTTCTCCCATTCCGACAGTTGCCTTTTAGTTTTGCTGATTGTTTCCTTCGCTGTGCAGAAGCTTTTTATCTTGATGAAGTCCCAATAGTTCATTTTTGCTTTTGTTTTCCCTGCCTCCGGAGACATGTTGAATAAGAAGTTGCTGTGGCCAAGGTCAAAGAGGTTTTTGCCTGCTTTCTCCTCTAGGATTTTGATAGTTTCCTGTCTTATGTTTAAGTCTTTCATCTATTTTGAGTTTATTTTTGTGTATGGTGTAAGAAAGTGGTCCAGGTTCATTTTTATGCATGTCACTGTCCAGTTTTTCCAGCACCATTTGTTGAAGAAACAGTCTTTATTCCATTGGATATTCTTTCCTGCTTTGTCAAAGATTAGTTGGTCATATGTTTGTGGGTCCGTTTCTGGGTTCTCTTGATTCTGGGTTCCACTGATTTGAGTGAGTGTTTTTGTGCCAGTACCATAGTGTCTTGATGATTACAGCTTTGTAATACAGCTTGAAGATTGGGATTGTGGTGACTCCAGCTTCGGTTTTCTTTTTCAAGATTGCTTTGGCTATTTGGGGTCTTTTCTGGTTCCATACAAATTTTAGGATTGTTTGTTCTAGCTCTGTGAAGAATGCTGGTGTTATTTTCCTAGGTATGGCTTATTTTCCTATTTCTTATGTTCCTATTCTTCAATTAAAAATTTTTTTTAAGTTTGTTTATTTTTGAAGAGACAGATACAGTGTGAGTGGGGGAGGGGCAGAGAGAGAGAGAGAGAGAGAGAGAATGACAGAATGAATCCCAAGCAGGCTCCCCACTGCCAGTACAGAGCCCATTGTGCGGCTCGAATCCATGAAGCCGTGAGATCTTGAGCTGAGTCTAAATCAAGAGTCAAATGCTGAATCAACTGAACCACCCAGGTGCCCCTGTGTGCCTGTTCTTTAATGCTAATCTTATTATGACTGTTTCCTGCTGTTGATTATGCTTCTATAAGTTAAAATATTTCCCGCATATAATAGAGGTAAAAAATGGATGTAAATGAATCTAATATGATAATTTAGAATATGCTATATGTCTGTCATTGCTATTTTCTTCAATGTATATTAAGACAGAGGGAGAGGGTGTGCGCGCATGCACATGAGGGGGTGTGGGGGGGAAGAAGCAGAGAGAGAGGGAGAGAATCCCAAGCAAGCTTCATACTGCCATCACAGAGCCTGACTCGGAGGCTTGATCTTCTGATCATGAGATCACTCACTACCTGAGCTGAAATCAGGAGTCAGATGCTTAATCAACTGAGCCACCCAGATACCCCATCATTACTATTGTAGTAATAGGGGACATCTTTCAGAAAAGGAACTGAGTGGGATCTAAATTCCAAACTGAATTTAGGTCTCTTTTCATTTGGGTTATCAGTTAATATCAACCTTCCCATTGAGGTGATTTGGCTTCCCCAGGTACTTTATGATGCCCCCTTTTTTTTTTTATTTTTTTTATTTTTTTAATGTTTTTATTTATTTTTGAGACAGAGAGAGACAGAGCGTGAGTGGGGGAGGGGCAGAGAGAGAGGGAGACACAGAATCTGAAGCAGGCTCCAGGCTTTGAGCTGTCAGCACAGAGCCCCATGTGGGGCTCAAAACTCACGAACTGCTAGATCATGACCTGAGCTGAAGTCGGATGCCTAACCTGCTGAGCTACCCAGGAGCCCCTAAAATAAACATTTAAATGAATTGTTTTGCCATTTTGAAACTGGTGACATTGGTATTTAGGAAATAAAAACCTACAAGTTTTGGTAATAAGAAAACACAGAATTGCAAAGCACTAGATTATATTTGCTATTTATTAAACCACTCAAGAAGGCCACAGCATCAACAGTGGTCTCTGAACATTTAAGAATCAGAACTGAACATTAACTATTGCTTGTTTTTCAAATTCAGTTTCTCCCTCTAAATGATGGTCTGTTACCCGCATAGCAACTATGTAGATTTCACAGAATAATATAAATTATTAGTGTAATTTCATTCCACCTACTTTCTACTTTGGTTTTGGAAGGTAAATAATCCTTAGGTACAAGTCATGTCTCTGAAAAATTATGACTGTGGTGTTTGCCTCACATTTTCAACTTGCTAACCTCAAGTGTATTTAAGAATCTGCTTTATTTTAGGGGTGCCTGTGGCTCAGTCGATTAACGGCCTGACTTTTGGTTTTTGGCTCAGGTCATAATCTCACGGTTTGTGCACTGGCAGTGTGGAGCCTGCTTGGGATTCTCTGTCTCTCCCTGCCCCTCCCTCCCTCACTGTGTCTCTCTCTCTCAAAAAATAAATAAACTTAAAAAAAAAAAAATCTTCATTTTACAACCAGTGTAATTTAGAGTAGGGCTGATCTCTTCTCTAAAATTTATTTATTTATTTATTTATTTATTTATTTATTTATTTATTTATTTATTTATAGTTTATTTATTAATTTAGAGAAAGAGTGTGAGCAGGGAAGGGGCAGAGAGAGGGAGAGAAGAGAGAGAACCCCAAGCAGGTTCTGCACTGTCAGCCCAAAGCCCAATGTGGGGATTGATCTCACGAACTGAGAGATCATGACGTGAGCCAAAATCAGGAGTTGGATGGTTAACTGACTGAGCACCCAGGTGCCCCTAAAATTTATTCTTTAGGACAGGCACTGTGTTCACATGGGTCAAAAATTCAAAAAATAGAGAAAAGCATACAGTGAATAGACTTTCTTTGACACCTGTTTTCCAACCTCCTAGTTCTTCCTAGACTTAGAGACAGTTGGTGTCATCACTTTCTATACATCTGTACTGCCCCATCTTTTTTACACAGCAGTGGCCTACTATGATGTTCCGCACATTGCTTTTTTTCTCTTTAACAGTATATAGTGGAGCTCATTCTTTATCAGTACATAAAGAACTTTCTCCCTTCGCTTCCTTACAGTTTTAGAGTGTTCTTTTATTAATGGGCATTTAGATTTTTAAAATCTTGGCTTTTACTATTTCTACTGACCAAATACTTACTGAGCACCTGCTGTGCGCTCGGCACTCTTCTTTGCGCTTAGGATGGCAATGTAAAAAGCAGAGGGAATTTCCTGCCCCCATGTAGCCAGTTCTAATCTTGGGAGACATGTAATAAACTATGATGCATAATTTGTATATATATATCAATTTGCCTGAGTGTCAGTATATTTGTAAAATGAACTCTTAGAATTGGAATATCTGGTTTAAAGGATATGTGTTTTGGGGTGCCTGGGTGGTTCAGTCAGTTAAACATCCGATTTCAGCTCAGGTCATGATCTCACTAGTCATGGGTTTGAGCCCCGCGTCAGGCTCTGTGCTGACAACTCAGAGCCTGGAGCCTGCTTCAGATTCTGTGTCGCCTGCTCTCTCTGCACCTCCCCAGCTCGCACTCGGTCTCTCTCTCTCTCAAAAATAAATAAACATTAAAAAAAATAATAAAGCATACATGCTTTTTCCATTGGAGGTAGTTAACTGCCAAATTGCTCTTTTTAGAAGATGTGCTGGTTTACATCTGTCCTACAAGCAGTGTTTGAATGCCTGTTTTTTCATGTCTTTTCCAGCACAGTGTGTTATCAAACTTTTTGATCTTTATCAATCTGATGAGTAAGAAAGATGTGTCAGTACAATGCTCATTTGCATGTTTCTTTTGAGAAAAGCTTACTATTTGTATATTCTCATTTTTAGAGGTTCTTTGTAAGTTCCTGCTCTTTATTTATGCCTTATTTACTGTTCTTTATAAGTTACTGCATACTTTATTTATGACCCTGGAAAAGTGAGGAGTTTTTCTCATCAAGCCCTTTCATATTGTTGAATATAATGTTATATGTGAGTATGAATGTTGTGCCTGTGCTAAAAATCATAGCAGTAATTTAACTTTTCATTTAGGAAAGGTGTTAGAGGGTTAAAGGTTTCGACTTTAGGCTGAAGATTTGAATTTGTAAGAACTGAAGTATAAAAGAAGTATGTTATGTTACTATATTTGCTCATCATAAATAGTAGTTAGGTGATCATCCATGCTTAGCATATGCGTACGTGGCATTTTCTACTCAGTGTCTGAAATACGATTTGTTGAAGTTCACCTTTATCCCTGGTAAAATGGAAGGTAATGAATAGATAAGAAAGTCAAGAGTTGGATTAATTAATTCATTAATTAATTTTAATATTTTTATTTTTTACTTTTAAGTATTCTCTACACCCAATGTGAGACTCAAACTTGCAACCCCAAGGTCAAGAGTAGCATGTTTCACCAACTGAGCCAGCCAGGCTCCCCAATACTTGGATTAATTTAAAGCTCAGTGAGAATGCCTAGAAACACCAGTGAGATTACTTATTTTATAGTGTGAGAAATGGATTGCATTCAGGCCATATTTTTCTTCGGATTCACAATTTCTGCATTCTCTCTATGTCCCCTTACAAAGAATAAAGAGATGCTCTGGAAATTGAATTTTACTCCCTCCTATCTAAAGTCCTCATATTTCCATTCAAATAAAGAAAAGTAAAAAGTGGAGCCATTCCCTTTACCACTTACCCTCTTGTTAAAACTTAAGAAAACTGATCAAATCAGTCTCCTTCTCTTTGCTCCTGCCACAGTCCCCAACACTATTGCCTTGTTTTTATTTTCTTCTGTCTCCTCTTCCTTTGTCTCCTTTCTTAACTACTATTCCTCACCGCTTCCTATACATTTCACTATTCAAAACCTTTTACCTCTCGGCTATTTGCTTTTCTCTGGCTACAACTTCTCAAGAGATCTTTACCCCTTTCTGAAATTTCACCAGTCATTTTGATATAGATACAAAATGTTCTATAATTCTGTTGGAGGACTGGATGAGAGGGGAAGTAGAATAGGAGGGATGGAAGCATTTAATCTTCTAATAATTGCATGGCAGAAATCTGATAAATTCATAAAATTGATAGCTAGGAAATAGTCATAAACATATTATTTAGAAAAGTTGAGATCAGTGCTAGTGGAAATGCCTAGAAGATTTGAGGATACTTGCCTCTGGGAAGGAATGATGGGAACTAGAGTAATGGAGTTCTTTTTTCATCATAAACCATTTCATTCTGTTTTACTTTTTAAACTTATGTCTATGTGTTATCATTACATGCTGGTATTTCACAGAGTTATTGACTGAGAAATGCATCTTCATAGAATAGGTTAAAATATAAGATAAATGAAAGGGCAGAGATTTTGTCTTATTTATTTTCATGTCCCTGGTGCCTGGGATAGACCTGACACATAATGGGGGTTTGATAAATATTAAGTGAATGAAGCCATTGCACTGATGAAATTTCTGGAGTAGGAATGAGATTAGAACCTTTAGGATAGAAGGCAAATACTCTCTACTGAGCTGTAAGTGCCAAAGAGCAAGGAGCTTGCTTGCTTTTTGCATTGTCTTGCACACAGGTGTCTGGTACAGCGTGGGTACTTAGAAATGCTCAGGGCTCTCTTTAGAATGGACCATTCAAGCATTACAGCCCTAAGTATAAGAAGAAAGTGTACTCCCCCTAACTGTGTCTTGTAGGTCCAATTCAGTTGTAGTATACTCCTTGCATCCCAAGGTTGATTCCTTTTTGTTAGGCATAAAATCAGAGTTCCTCAACTGCACAAAGTCTTTATGTATTCAGTAAAACTTTTTAGTAGGGCCTGCTGTGAACAAGACTGGCATTAGGCTCTACAGAGGTAATAAAGATGAATAAGGGTAAATCTCCAATTCCACGGAAAATGTAGTCCAGCAGGGGAGATTGAATTTATCTGTATTTAAGTGTTATATACAAGACATGTTATGAGGTGTAAGCAGCTTGTGTGGGAGAAAGGAGGAAGACGTAATTAAATCTCACTGAGGCCGGGAGGGTAGAGGAACTGATGGAAGTATAGACCAGAGAAGAGAGAGGAAAGCTTTTTTTGCCTTTCTTCCCCCCCCCCCCCCTCCTTTTTTCTCCCCTTTTCTTTTTCATCTTGTAGTTCCTTTCAGCTTTCCTTTGTCTCTGCATTTATTTAGTGGCTGTCATGAGCTACAAAATGTACTTCATGCTAGAATATGAAAAGATAAGCTTATGGTCTGGTTGGAGAGACAGACATGTAACCAAAAAATTACAGTATGATGAGTGTGATGAGAGTTCTAGAAAAAAGTTAAGGAGTTAGGCAGTGTCTCACAGGCAAATCAGCAGTCTTGTTCGAACAGAAGTGTTAATTATAATACCATTTATTGAATTGCTATGTGCCAGGCACTGTGCTGTGAGCATTTTCATACATTTAATCTTAGTAATAACCCTCAGAAGAGCACATGGGTAACTCACTCGGTTAAGCATCTGACTTTGGCTCAGGTCATGATCTCACGGTTGGTGATTTTGAGCCCTGCTCTGGGCTCCGCACTCTCTCTCCTTCTCTCTCTGCCCTTTGCTCACTTGCGTGCACGCTCCCTCCCCCCTCCCCCCCCCCCCCAGCAAATAAATAAATAAATAAATAACCCTCAGAACAACTCTGAAGTAGATGTAAGTAGACATTATTATTCCCATTTTATAGAGGAGAAAAGATGTATGATTTGTTCAATGACTTGCTTAAGATGACATTTTCAGTAAATGACTGAACTGTATCTAGGTCTGGCTTCAAGGTTCATTCTACTCCGAAAACAACCAGAGGAATCCTTATATACTGCTGGTAGAATTGTAAAGTGATCTGGCCACTTTGGAATACACTTTGGCAGTTCCTTAATACGTTCAATAGACGTACCATCTGATCCAGCAGTTCTATTCCAGAGAAATGAAAAACAAGCATCCACACAAAAACTTACTATGAATGTCTTAATAGCATTATTCCTAATATTACTGAAGTGGAAACAACTCATATGTCCATCAGTTGATAAATGGATAAACTAAATGTGGTTATCCATACACAGGAATATTATTTAGTCATAAAAAGGAATGAATCGATGCATTCTATAACATGGATGAACCTTGCAAACATTGTGCTAGGTGAAAGTCAGTTACAAAGATCACGTATTTTTATGATTCCATTTATAAGAAATGTCCAGACTGGACATATACAGGAATTAGATGAGTGGTTGTCAGGTGTGTGTAGAAGGGGAAAATGAGCTAATGGTCTTGGGTTGCTTTTTAGAGTGAGAAAATTGTTCTAAAATTGATTGTGATAATAGTTGCACAGCTTTGTAAATATACTAAAAATATTAATTTTATACTTTAAATGGATGAATTCTATGGTATATGAATTGTATCTCCATAAAGTTGTTTAAAACAATCCAAGATTGAAATTTACTTTTCTGCTGTACTTAGCTAGAAGCAGCAATAAGATCTTATTGTCACAGTAAATAGGCAGCTGATCCTCACAGAGTAAGATTTTCCCTTGCACATTATTTACCTAACATCAATAATGTCTTAAAGTATATTATCTGATAGAGCCAGTAGTCTGGCTTATAAACCTTAAGATTTCTAAAAACAGTGTAGTCTGTTTTATTGTTAAGTTCATTTGGAGAAAGCGTAGAACATTGAGAATTGATGAATAAAGTTGGGTTTAACCAGTTGGATAATACTTCAATCTTTGGAGCAGAAATATAGACCTTGTTTGTTGGTTGTTAAGACTCTGAACCCTCTAGGTGCGTTTCTCTGCAACCACGCCATAGACTCTGGTATCCTGGTAGCAGTTGTGAAGGCTATTGCAAGTGATGTGATTAAAACCCAGAGAGATCATATTCTAGAATTTACCAGCCTCTCGGCCAAGTATTGGATACGGCTCAGTATGTTTTCGTGTCCTGCTATAAAATCAGACACTTAAAAAAAAAAAAATCCTGTTAGAGTGAAAAGGAAAAGAGCCCTGAAAGAACAGTAAATGGGAGCAGAACCAAAAAATTAGACTTAAGTGCTGAATGTCTCTTTCAGACAGTAATTGTAGTGACAGTTATATAAGAAGTACAAGCAGGAGGGGTGCCTGGCTGGCTCAGTCAGCAGAGCATGCAAGTCTTGATCTTGAGCTCGTGAGTTTGAGTTCCACGTTGGTGTAGAGATTACTATAAATAGATAAGTGAGTAAATAAATAAATAAAACTTAAAACAGTACAAGCAGGATTCTTGGGACTGGATTTTTTTAAAAGTCTACCTATTGCATTTAGTGTAGAATGGACAAAAATGTAACTGTATAGTTTCCTTTTTTTATTTTGTTTTTAATGTTTATTGAGAGAGACAGCATGAGCAGGGCAGGAGCAGAGAGAGAGGGAGACACAGAATCTGAAGCAGGCTCCAGGCTCTGAGCTGTCAGCACAGAGCCCGACACGGGCCTCGAGCCCATGAATCACAAGATCACGACCTGAGCCAAAGTCTGATGCTTAACCTGACTGAGCCACCCAGGCACCCCTAGTTTCTTTTTTTATTTTGCTGATTGAGATCAGATGCTTTTTAGCATCTATTTCAATTCCTTGAATTGTGGTGGCTGGTAGGCTAATTAAGTTTTCAGAAGACTGATTTGGAAGGGTTGTTCATGCCTTTAGAAAACAGGACTAGATTTCAGAACAATCCATTAAATACATGTAGAATATCTACTATGTGCAGGGTCCTATTCCAGCGTCCTAAAGGATCTAAAAGCCATGTAAGACTGCTTAGAGGTTGGTCTCGACTGCTTTCTCCAAGGTACATTTCTCAGAAGCCGTTATAGATTTGGATTGGAACTTTATAACAGAAGGAATGGAGTCAAAATATTTGTCCCTACACTTAAGCTAACAGCTGTATCTTAGCAGAGCAGGCCATCTTAACAGTTGTCATTCTCTGGACAGGGTCTCAGGAGAAAGAAGAAAATGGACAGTTCCTTTCAAGAATGCTGTTCATGGTCATGAGGGTGCTATTGGAGTCCTCTGTTTATGTCTCTTGAGGCTGTTGTCCCATCTGGTCCAATATTCCTAGGGATACTGGGAGCTAGCCTTGGAGCTAGGCCCTTTTTTTTTTTTCATAAGAATCATGGAAAATCAAAATATAGATGAGCAAAAATAAGAAAAATATTTCCTCCCATCACTCAGGGATTACCATTGTTAGTATCATAATATATTATTCTGAATTTTTATTATGCATATCTGTGTACATGTATATGTAACCAGTATGAAATCGTGTTATTTGTATTCTTTAAAAAATTTTTTTTTCATATTTTTCTTTACCCTGCTTTTTAATTTTAATTTAATTTTATTATTTTTTTTGAAGTAGGCTCCATGCCCAACATGGGGTTTGAACTCACAACCCTGAGATCAAGAGTCATGTGCTCAGCTGACTGAGCCACCCAGGCACGCCAATACCTTGCTTTTTAAGTTATTTCATTTTGGTAAATTTTCATCTCATCTAATTTTACAATATTCGCATTTCTCCAGTTCTTTCCCAAATATTTTTTTCATCTGGTTTATTGAAACTTGTATACAACCTGGCATGCATATCTGGTTATTTTCCTTAAGGCTTTAAAATTTTTTTTAATTATTTTTTTAATTAAAAAAAATTTTTTTAGGGGCACCTGAGTGGCTGAGTCAGTTAAGCCTCTGACTCTTGGTTTCGACTCAAGTCACAATCTCACAATTCATGAGTTTGAGTTCCACATAGGGCTCTGTGCTGACAGTGCAGAGCCTGCTTGGGATTCTCTCTCTTTCCCTCTCTCTCCGCCCCTCCCCTGCTTGTGCTGTCTCTCTCAAATAAACTTAAACACTTTTTTTTTTTTTTTTTAAATTAAGTAGGCGCTATGCCCAACACGGGGCTTGAACTCACCACCCCAAGATCAAGAGTCTCCTGCTCTACTGACTGAGCCAGCCAGGCACCCCCAGGTCTTTTTTTTAATCTAGCATAGTTCCTATCTTAAAATTTTCTTTTTAAAATAGTAATAACACTGACTTATTAAAAACCTGAGCCATCTGTTCTGCAGAACGACTTTGGGTAAGCTGATTGCTTTTTTGCGATGTTATTTGTTCATCTGTCTTCTGTATTTCCTGTAAGCTGGAAATCATATTCAGTAGTGTGGTGGATGTAAGGGAAGTATTGTTTTGCTCAAATGCCAAACAGACATCATGTCTGAATCTCATATTGTATCACCTCAGAATTTATTATCTGGTTGGCCACTGGATTAAGATGATAGGAGTTGATCTCCTTACTGTGTAGTTCTCTCTGCAACTACCCGTAACCTGTGTAGTGTTACTTGGGCACTTATAAATTTCCATCCGCTTTTCACCTAATGATTTTAACCTAATTGATGACCCTTCTTGCCTGAATCAACAGTTTTGTGGGGTTTGCAAAACATTGTTTCCTAATTCTGAAAAAATACCTTCAACATGTATTAGCTGGCATTCTTCTGTAATATAGAACTCGATAGAACTAAGGCTGTTTGATTACTCTAGAAGGTAGGGTAAATGCATGTTTTTTTGGTTTTAATTACCAGTTTTTGAAGTAAGCTGTTTTAATAGACACTTCCGGAAGTGATAAGAGAAGTCTTTTCTCCCTTTTTTTGAGTACTATCAGAGACTCGCAGGTTTTCATTGATGTGAATGTGTTTTGGCCAGCTATAGTCTTTTTTTGTTGTTCTGAATGCTCAAATTGGTAAAATTTTGGCCAGTATTTGCTGCTGCTTTTTGTCTCCTAGAATAGGTCACAGAAAGCATGTGGTGCTCATGTGGATGCTATTGCTCTTCCCGTTGTCCAGTTTTGTCATTCAAATCTTCATTTTTATTTTATTTATTTTTTGGTTCCATTTTGAAAGTGTGTTTTACTTATTTATTAAAAGAGAAATATCTTGGGGCACCTGGATGGTTCAGTCGGTTAAGTGTCTGACTCTTGATTTTGGCTCAGGTTGTGATCTAAGGATTGGTGAGATTGAGCCCCATGGCAGGCTCTGCACTGTGAGCATGGAGCCTGCTTGAGAGTCTTTTCTTTCTCCCTCTCCCTCTGCCCCTCTCCTGCTTGTATACATGCACGCTTCTCTCTCAAAATAATTAAGTAAACATAAAAAAAATATTTTTATTTTAAACTATTAGGGTTTGACCACAGGTCAGTTCCTTGTTGTTAAATGAATACATTAGTAAATTCAGGAGTGTAGTTTTTTTTTAATTTTTTTTTTTTTTGCATTTATTTATTTTTGAGAGACACAGAGAGACAGAGTGTGAGCAGGGGAGGGGCAGAGAGAGAGGGAGACACAGAATCTGAAGCAGGCTCCAGGCTCTGAGCTGTCAGCACAGAGCCCGATGTGGGGCTCGAACCCACAAACTGTGAGATCATGACCTGAGCCAAAGTCGGATGCTTAACCGACTGAGCCACTCAGGCACCCCAAGAGTGTAGTTTTAAAAAATACTCCTTTCAACCTAAAGTGCTAGATCTGGAAAATACTTTTGAATAAAAATCTAAACAGGTACACATTTTACTAATATTTTTATTGAAGTGTAGTTGACATACAATGTTAAGTTAGGTTCAGGCGTGCAACATAGTGATTCGAGAAGTCTGTGAGCTATGCTGTGCTCATAAGTCGAGCTACCATCTGGTACCATACAATGCTATTACAATACTACCAACTACATTCTTCGTGCTCTATCTTTCATCCCTGTGACATCAAAATCTTCATTTTAAAACCCTCAAATCTTTGTTTCTGAGGTGATAGGCAAATAGCTATTGAGTCCAGGAGGTGCTTAAGAGGGGCCCACTTCATATTCTAGATTAAATAATGCAACCCCCTGTCTCAGATGTGCACAATGAAGAATAATCCTCACAGCGCTCAGAATGCCATGTTTTTATCACACACCGTCAAGAGTTAACCACCTTTAAAGATATGTGCACGCTTTACCCAGGTCTTTAGTTTGGTATTGTGGTTTAATGCCTCTTGTTTTTTTATACCCAGATTTCAAGGAATATACATATGTCTCAACAATGTTTTTCTGCAGATGTTTATATAAGAAGATTGTATGTTTGTATTTTATAAACACAGTACTTTTATTTTTTCAAAGCAATGTGCAGAAGAGTCTCAGTTACATTCCAACTATCCTTGTTAGAACATGTCATTTGGAAAATCATCCTGCGTGTCAACAGGGGAATATGAGTTCTGAATGGGCCTGGGACTAGGAGGCATACATAGAACAGTGTTCTGTTTTAAGTATATCACATACTAGCATGACAATTTGCTATGTGTATTTACTGTGTTTTAATTTCCTTTTAGGAAAGGAGAAGTGGCAGGAGATAAGATCAGAAAGGTCTAGGATAGCCAGGTCATGTGAAAGACCTTGTAGACTAAGGTGTAAGGACTTTGGATTTTATTATGAGTGAGAGAAGGAACCTATGTTTTCAGAGGAGGAGTGACGTGATCTGTCCGAATGGTTTAAAGGGTCCTCCATGCTACAATATGGAAAATAGACTGGGGGGAAGATAAGGAAAGTTCACAGGGAAAGAGTAGAACTAAGGAGATCGGTTAAGAAGCTACTGCATTAGTCCAGGCTTTGACATGGGTAGCAGCAATGGAGAACATATGAAGTCATTGTATTTCAGGCATATTTTGAAAGTAGAACCAACAGGATTTGCTAATTGATCAAATGTGGGATGTGAGTTGAAAGAGAGGAGTTGAGGATGATGCCAAGGGTTTTGGCCGGTGGTGGTGAACAGCTGGTGAATAGTTTTGTCATTTACTGAAACTGGAAGAGGGGTGGTTTTGGAGGGGAAGATCACGAGCTCGGTTTTGGGTACGTAATGTGTGAGATGCTAGTTGGACATCTAAGTGATACCGAGTAGGTAGCAGTATATAGAAATGTGAATTTTCTTGTGGTGGGAGGTGAGGACGTCAGGGTTTGGAGATACCGATTTTGGAGTTATCAGCCATGGGACTAGTCAGGATCACTAAAGGAGTAAATACAGACAGAAAAGGGAAGTCGGAGGATTGATCTTTGGAACATTTTAGCCTTTAGAAATTGGGGAGATGAAGAGACTCTACCAAATGGGACTGAGAAGTTGCAGTCAGTAATGTGGGAAGTTTCCCTGAGGCCAAGTGAAGAAAAGGGTTTCAAGAAGGAGAGTGGCATCAAGTGGGTCAGATGCTGCAAATAGATCACGAAAGATGAGGACGCAGAATTGACGGTTGGATTTTGCAGCGTAGTGGTCTCTGGGAACATGGCAAATAGTGTCTCTGCTTTATATCACCACCTTGCTCCTGTTGACTAGAATCCTAGCTGATGGCAGTTGCTCTGAAACTTCACTTCCCACCACTGTTTGACCCTTGGCCTCTTTACCTCCCTTAGTTCTAAACTTTGGGCTCCACACTCTCACTTTAATCCTCATTTCTGTTCTCTTTCCTCAGTTTTGCACATTTTTCTGAGTTTTCCCAGGATGATGCAGGTCTCTTCCCTTACAAGGCTTCTGATGTGATTTGTTCCTCCGGGCCCAGCATCCTTTGCTAGCTAATGTAGGATTTGTAACCATTTTTGGTGTGTCTCCTGGATTCTTGGTAATCAGGTGAAGTTCAGTAGGCCTCTTTCCAGGAGAACATTTTTAATTGCATAAAGTAAAATACATGAGGTTACAAAGGAAATCAATTAGACTGGGATGTAGTTATAAAAATAGTAAAAACTAATTTGTAATAGAAATACATTTGCATCTTATAAATGCATTAAATAATATATTTTAGCAATGTGCCTAATAGCTATCATAAATTCAAACTAATGATAAGTGTAAATGACATTTCAGTATACCTGTAACAACTATTGTATGAAAATATTTATGGTTTTTAATAGTGACAGTGTCACATACTGTCCATACTAATGTGGTTTGTTGCTATATTCACAAGAGAATGAATTTTTACATTTTATTTTCAAGTTAATGATACTAAAGATAAAATTTTGTTTCCATGGAAGTCTTGGGTCCCAAGTTAAGAACGCCAAGTGAGAAGTGTAATGCTGGTGTGAGCAAACCATGGAATGGGCCACCAGGTGGGAGGACCAGCCTTGTCTGCATGGAAGCATGCTGTCACTTTGGCCCCCTGGCCCCTTCTCTGCCTGTGAGTGCCAGGGCATGCTCTTTCTTACTTATTTTTATTTTTTTTAATGTTTATTTATTTTTAAGAGAGAGAGAGAGACAGAGGGCAAGTAGGGGAGGTGCAGAGAGAGAGTAAAGAGACCCAGAATCTGAAGCAGGCTCAGCCCTGAGTTGTCAGCACAGAGCCCCATGTAGGGCTCTAACCATGAGCTGAGATCATGACCTGAGCTGAAGGCAGACCCTTAACCAAGGGAGCCACCCAGGCGCCCCCAGGGCACGTTGAGCAGGAATGATAACTTCATAAAATGTATTTGAAGAAAGAACACTCATGGTGAACACCATCTAATGTGCATTTATTTAGCTTGTTCTCTACTAGATTCTTTCACATTTCAAAAATTGGCCCTCTTGTTTCTAATGTTGCTGCTGTGTACTTCTTTTCTGATTAGCTTATCCAAAGCTACCTTAAGACATGTATTTTATTCTTCAGGATTCGGCTTTAGTCTGTCAACATCCTTTGTCTTATGGGACAGGGATAGAGAGGGAAGCTGGTGGTTTTGTGTATTCTTTCACCTCTAGGGTGCTTCTGCATTGTTTTCTATCCAAAGGCCCTTCCCTTAATGTCAAAAGAGTGAGCTCTGATATTCAGGGCAAAAGGTCACAGAGAAACCCAGCCCATTTTAACATTGTGTTGTATGTTTTCTTACTGTTGAGTTTTGAGTTCTTAGAATATTTTTGGATACCAGTCCTTTATCAGATACGCGTTTTGCAAATATTTTCAGCCGTTTGTGGCTTTGGTTTTTTATTCTCAAAATGTCTTTCACAGAGCAGAAATTTTTAATTTAAAAGAAGTCTATCTTAGCAAATTTTTCTTTCACGGTTTAAGCTTTTGGTGTTGTATCTAAAAACTCATTGTCAAACCCAAGGTCTCTTAGATTTTCTCCTTTGTTATCTTTTGTAAGTTTTATAGTTTTATGTTTTACATTTAGGTCCATGATCCATTTTGAGTAATTTTTGTGAAAAGGTTTAAAGTCAGTGTCTAGGTGGTTTTTGTTTTTTGTTTTTTGTTTCTGTTTTATTTGTGGATGTCTGTTCATTTGTGGGACTTTTCTTTTGTTTCTTTGTTTTTAAAGTGTTTTATTTTGAGAGAGCTGTCGAGAGAGTGGGAGGAGGGGCAGAGAGAGAGAGAGAGAAGGAGAGAAAGAATCCCCTGCAGGCTCTGCACTCATAGTGCAGATGGGGGGCTTGAGCTCATGAACCATGAGATCATGACCTGAGCCAGTCAAGTGTTGGACGCTTAACTGACTGAGCTACCCAGACGCCCCTGTTCATTTGTTTTTAATACTTTCTTTCAGAAGAGATTTTTAAGTTGCTAAATAATGTATCTCAGTCTTTATTTCTCCAGCTTTCATGGAGTCCCAAGTTTTTGGTGATGGTCCCAAGTGGTGGTCTCTCCCACAGTCATTAAATGATATGATGTGAACTGTTTCCAGCACAATTGCATCTTTCTTAAACTGTGTTCAGTAGAAACACAGATGACATGATATGTTAAAATTTTTTTAATGTTTACTTTTGAGAGAGAGACAGAGAGAGAGGATGAGTGGGGGAGGGGCAGAGAGAGAGGGAGACACAGAATCCAAAGCAGGCTCCAGGCTCTGAGCTGTCAGCACAGAGCCTGACGCAGGCTCGAACTCATGAACCATGAGATCATGACCTGAGCTGTGAAGTCAATGTTTAACCAACTGGCCACCCAGGTGCCCCTGACATGATATGTTAAATACAAGGGTTTTGTGGAAGAGTAAAATAATGTCTGTCTTGGTACCTCTTTGAAAGTATCTAATGTATACTTATAACCGTCAATTCTTAGGGTTTTCTTTCACTAGTCTAACTTTAATATTACATGGTTATATTTAATATTACTAGGTTAATAGTGGCTGGAAGTATAATTTTACTAACTCCTCTTTAAAACACATCTACCATATTTTTGACACAATAGCTGATGTCATGATTTAATTTGTCATTCTACTTTCTCAGGAGATTTTAATATTTGGGACATTATTGTATAATTCTTTCTTCCAAATCATGGATTTGGAATATGTTAAATGATGTTAACTGATAATAATACCAGAGGGCACGTTGTGGTTTATATTACTCTATCCATAAGTGTACTTTTTGGCAACTGTGTCTCTCCCCCGCATCCTCCCCCAAATTATCATCCAGTGTCAAAAACTTGTTAAGTATATTCATAAGTGTATTTCTGAAAAATAGATATAATATCAAATGCTTTTCAGCATCTTTTGATGTGATCAACCTTTTATTTTTTAATTTTTAATATTTATATATATTTTTAATTTTTTAAGTTTTATTTATTTATTTTGAGAGAGAGAGAGAGAGAGAGAGAGAGAGAGAGAGAGACACAGCTGAGTGGGGGAGGGGTAGAGAGCAAGGGAGAGAGAGAATCCCAAGCAGGCTCTGCACTGTCAGCACAGAGCCCAACACGGGGCTCGAACCCACGAAACCATGAGATCGTGACCTGAGCTGAAACTGAGAGTCAGATACTTACCAGCTGAGCCACCTAGGCACCCCATATTTTATTTATCTTTTAAAGTAAGCTCTATGCCCAATGTGAGGCTCAAACTCATGAACCTGAGATCAAGAGTTGCATGCTTTACCAATTTGGTCAGCCAGGCATCTCAGAGCAAACTTTTTGACATTGTTTCTTGACAAATTTTATCTTAATACTTTCTTGATAAATTTTCTTTTTTTTGAATTCATGTAAGGAATCAGGCTTCTCTTAGGTAAACATGAGTAGATTATGATGACATGTTATATTACATGTGTTGTCACTGTACTATACATACTGTGTATGCTGCAGTTTTATTTAGTGTTTTTAGTCCTGTGTTTGAGTGAGATTAATTTGTTTTTTTAAAGTTTATTTATTTTGAGAGACAGAGATAGTGCACATGAATATGTGAGAGCACCAGTGGGAGAGGGGCGGAGAGAGAATACCCCCGCCCCCAGCCCCCATGCTCAGTGCTGTGAGGGTGGAGCCCGCTTGGGTTCATTAACTGAACCATGAGATCATGATCTGGGCCAAAGTCAAGAGTCAGGCACTTAACTACTTGAGCCACCCAGGCACCCTTCTGGTAAGTTTTTTTTATTCTTTGTAGTTTTTAAAAAATTTTCTCTGCTATTGCCAATGTAATTATTTTTTCTTTCTTTCTTTCTTTCTTTCTTTCTTTCTTTCTTTCTTTCTCTTTCCTTCCTTCCTTCCTTCCTTCCTTCCTTCCTTCCTTCCTTCCTTCCAAGTATAATTGACATACAGTGTTAGTTTCAGATGTACAGTATATTTCAACAATTCTATACATTTCTCAGTGCTCATCACAGTAAGTGTACTCTTAGTCCCCTTTATGTGTTTCACCCCCACCCACCTCCCCTCTGGCAACCACCTGTTCTCTGTATTTAGGACTCTAGGGTTTTTGTTGGTCTCTTTTTCATTGTTTTGTTTTGTTTCTTAAATTCTACACGAGTGAAATCATATGGTATTTGTCTCTGACTGATTTCGCATCGCATTATATGCTCAAGGCTCATCCGTGTCATTGCAAAATGGCAAAATTGCATTCTTTTTTATGGCTGAGGAATATTTGAACACACACACACCCCACATCTTTATCCATTTGTCTGTTGATAGACACTTGGGTTTCTGCCATATCTTAGCTATTATAAATAACACTGCAATAAAAAACATAGGGGTACATATATGTTTTTGAACTAGTGTTTTCTCTGGGTAAATACCCATTAGTGGAATTGCTAGGTCATATGGTAATTCTATTTTTAGTTTTTTGAGAAGCCCCCACACTCTCTTCTACAGTGGCTGCACCAATTTGCATTCCTACCAGCAGTGCGTGAGGGTTCCTTTTTTTCCCACATCCTCACCAACACTTGTTATTTCTTGAGTTTTTTATCTTAGCCATTCTGACAGTATTTTCTCTTTATCAATGCATAAGAGTAACATAGGATAAAAATCTACCTTTAAACAAGTCTAAAAGACTTATTTCAATATGTATGAAATTAAAAAGTTTAATATTAAGAAAATGTGTCAAAGTAGGCAGCATTCTTTCTCAGTTGCATGTGGAATAATTGGACATCTGAATTGATGGTGTGGTGAATTTTACAAAATACAATGTAATGTCTGCAGTGGTGGCAGATGTCTTAGGTTCAACTAAGCATTTATGTATTCAGAATGATAAAAAGACCATAGGTCTCACTTGGCAACACTTTATTCAGAAGGATATAAGATGATAACTATAACTTGTCTGTAAGATAGTGGGAGTCCTGGGGCACCTGACTGGCTCAATTGGTAGAGCATGTGACTCTTAATCGTGAGTTCAAACCCCACATTGGGTGTAGAGATTACTTAAAAATAAAATCTTAGGGGTGCCTGTTAGTTAGCTCAGTCGATTGAGCGTCTGACTTCAGCTAAGGTCATGATCTTGCGGGGATTGAGCCCCTCATCGGGCTCTGTGCTGACAGCTCAGAACCTGGAGCCTGCTTCAGATTCTATGTCTTCCTCTCTCTGCCCCTCCCCACTCGTGCTGTCTGTGTCTCTTTCAAAAATAAATAAACATTAAAAAAAATAATAAAATCTTAAAAAAAAAAAAAAAGATAATGGGAGTCCTTGTGGAAGTTCATGTAACACTTCATACTTTCCAAAGTGTTCTTTTCACAACTCAGGTTCAGAGATGATAACCACTTTGGGTGCCACAGAGAAATCCATAGGCATAGTTTCAAGGATCCTCTGCAAGGGACATGCCTAATTACGTGTCACTAGACTCAGAGAAGCTCAAAAACATGGCTTGCTACTAAGTGTTCGTTGTACTTCTAGATGCAGATGCAATTTACTAGTTTGGCAACTTTATATCATAAGCAGTGTTGCCAAGCGACATACAGGTAGCATGTTGTTTTAATCAGTTTAAGAGGGATTAACCCAAGGTCAAATTCTCATACATAAGAAGAAGGGGTTTTGCTCATCTTTGGTAGGCAGTCATGCCTGCTGACTTTTTGTTTATGCCTTTTGTTTTAGCTATCTTTCAGAAAGTTTCTCTTATCCCAAGATTATTTTTTAAGTCTACATTTCCTTTAAAACTGATTTCATTGTTTTTACATTTATATAGATCTTTGAGCCACCATTTTCTGTATGGTGTGATGTAGGAACCAAACTTTTTCAAATGGCTCATCAGTTGTTGAATCATTTATTGAATAATCCTTTGTTTTCCTATTGGTTAAAAAGGTCACTATTATAGAGCAGTCATTAGGAGATAGTTCTTCAAATTAACAAAGAGGTGTAGTAAAAAAGTATACTTTCAAAGTAACAACTGATTTATAATCTTATATGATTGTGTATTCAACATTAAAAAAATAAATATAAATGCTTTAATTTTGTAAATTTTAAACTTAAAATTTTAACATTTAAAATTTTTATTTTAAAAATAAAAATAAGTGTTTATTTATTATTATTATTTTTTAACGTTTATTTATTTTTGAGACAGAGAGAGACAGAGCATGAATGGGGGAGGGTCAGAGAGAGAGGGAGACACAGAATCTGAAACAGGCTCCAGGCTCTGAGCCATCAGCACAGAGCCTGACGTGGGGCTCGAACTCACAGACCGTGAGATCATGACCTGAGCCGGAGTCGGACGCTTACCCGACTGAGCCACCCAGGCGCCCCAAGTGTTTTTTATTTTGAGAGAAAGAGAGCGTGCATGAGTGCGCTCACACACAAAGTGGGGGGAGGCACAGAGAGATTGGGAGAGAGAGAATCCTAAGCAGGCTCTGCACTGCTAGCACAGAACTCAACTCAAGAGCTCAATCCCACAAACCATGAGATCACGACCCGAGCCAAAACCAAGAGTTAGATGCTCAGCCACCTGAGCCACCCAGGTGCCCCTTAAACATTTTTTAAGATTTTATTTTTTTAAAGTTTATTTATTGCGAGAGAGGGGCATGTGCAAATGGGGCAGGGCAGAAAGAGGAGAGAGAGAATCCCAAGCAGGCTTGCACTGTCAGCACAGAGCCTGATGCAGGGCTCAAACTCATGAACCATGAGATCATGACCTGAGTTGAAATCAAGAGACAGATGCTTAACCAACTGAGTCACCCAGGTGCCCCTTAGGTTTTATTAAGTAATCTCTACACCCAGCTTGGGGCTCAAATTCACAATCCTGAAATCAAGAGTTGGATGCTTAACTGACTGAGCCAACCAGGTGCCCCTAAACATTTTATTTTTAAGTAATCTCTCTATACCCAACACGGAGCTCAAACCTACAGCCCCAAGATCAAGAGTTGCGTGCTCCACCAGCTGAGTGCCAGCCAGGTGCCCCATAATTGTGTATTAGATGGTATTGTCTATATGCTAAGAGTTTATAGTGTCAGCTTTTTTCTCAAAGGAAGTATATATAGTCTGAATAGGGTATGTCTATATTTTTAAATAGGTTTGCCTTATTGAAGGCTGTTGGGCTTACTTAGGTGGCCATGCTTTGAAAGCTAACTGCTCAGTATAGTAGAAAGTGGTGAATAAGGGGTTTGAACAAGATTCTAGTTTCAGATACACCACTTCACTGACTGCTACTTTGTGCAAGACAGCCTCTCCGTGTTTTGTTTTGTTTAAGCTGCATGAATAATACAATCTCTATCCTGCCTACTTCTGAGTATTGTTGAGGATTAGATGGGATGATAGAAAAGCACTTTTAATTGGAAAAACAGCTTAAATGTAAGGACTTAATGCATCTTAACTTTTCCTCCCTTTCTCTTGTAGGTAGTGTTGGTGCTTCTTTTCAGTGCCAGTCCATCCATCACGACCACATTTGTCATGATGACAGTGACAAGGTGAGGTCTGTGTTGATGTCTATCATGGTGAAAATGCATGCTGCCCTTATATTGTTGGATTTACTTGCATAACTGTGGACATGGGGCCAGGAGGGTGTGCCTGGGGAGGCACGATTTTGAGATACAGAAGGCCTTGCTGCTGTATGTGTCAGATTATTAGACCACTCCAGAACACTTGAGGATAATTTTCAGGAAGTGGGCTGGTCTCTTAATAAAACCTCCTTTTTTTTTTTTTTTTTTTTTTTTTTTAATGCTCATCCTTGTCCCTGTCACTTTGCTTCCTCGTTTCTTGCACAGACTGGGTGGATTATCTTAATATATGAACAGGTGCTCCCAAAGCTGCTAATTGTCTCAGCAATTTGTGTCTGTTTCTAGTTTGAATTATCTTAGCCACTTTGATTTGTTTTTTTTGTTTTTTTTAGTTGATTGTGTTGCATTACCATTTCTTCTCGTACTTACTTTTTTTTTTTTTTTTTTTTTTTTTCTGTTTCCAAAGCCCAATCGAAATGTTGAGGATTAAGAATGGAACCTGTCTAATTCATGCAAAAGAAACCTGCTTAGGGCCTGAGGGTTTTTTTGTTTGTTTCATTTTTTGTTTGGTTTTTAAATCAGGTCCAAACTGTTGGCGGTTTTGTTTCATTTTGGTGTTTTGCTTCTTCTCTCAAGCAGCCTGGTCTTGGGGACTTTCCAGTACTCATCAGCACAGTTGATGGCCCAGCCCTTGCAAGTAGATACTAATGTGGGCTTGGTGCTTGGAACATCTGGCTGCTGATGTTGGATGGACTTAAATTTAGTCTTTTCCATCATCAGTTTCCAGTGGCTTCCCTCCCATTTCCTGTGTCTTACATGGAGCAATGTATCACTCCCTTGGTAGTTTTCCCAGGCAAACCAATCCAAGTGATCCTTTTCTCTGCTGTTTTAATCAAGATCCTCCTCCCTCATCCTGTTGGAGCTAGATCAAGAAGTTTGGTTGGTCATTGGGATTTTCCAAATGGTTTTCTTTGTTCTGTGTGTTGATCTCCCTGGCTTTGTGAGCTTTGCCGAGACAGATTTCAGCCTGTTTACAGAGAGAGTGGTATGCTTTTAGCATTCCAGAGTCTCTTTTATTATTATAGTAATCCAGAGGCATGGATTTAACTTCTAACTTTTTAATAGCAAGCCACTGAAAGATACTGCTAGACTGTATACAGTTAGCTCTGTAAAATTCAGTATACCAGAGATTTTAGAAATGAGCATTTGGGAAAAAAAAAAAGTGATGATAGAGGGAAAGGCAGAATCACTTTAGGCCAGTAATATTGCTTACAACTGTTCTTTGTAATTGTGAAGATGTTTTGGGGTTAAGTTTTTCTTCCCTCTGCTAAGTATAATATGCTTTTCTCCATTTGTTCATTCGTAGTGGTGATGCCAAACTCTGCTCTGTTCTGTCTCCAGATAGAGTCTGGAGATGAGATTTCTCTCTACCTCCACAAGTTGCTTGCCATCTACTTGGAAATATTTTTGCTCCTAATTTCTGCATCTTTCTATGACCGATTTTGTGCTTTTAGGAGATGGCACTTTTTTCTTAAAATACACGGGGAGAAGGGAAGAGAACTTTAAGGGATTTTGTCATTTGACCAACAGATCAAAGAATTGTGAGAAACTGCTCTCCCCTTTGTCCTGCCTGCTGTGTGTTGTATACTTATGATTGTTTCCCAGAGGGAAATGGAGAGAATGGATTAGAGCCTCTTGACTGTGTATTTATAATTTATTCAATTGATTCAGTCGGATTTATTGACTGGCAGCTATGTGTCTAGGCACTTACGAAATATATCAGGATACAAAACAAAGATTGCTGTTTTTTCATGAGTGTACAGTCTTGCTGGGGGGAGGCAGCCAATAAAAATAAACACCATACGTAAATAATATGTTACAATAAGTGCAGTGAATTAAAGAAAATGTAGAGCAGAATAAGTGGGATGAGAACCACCAAGAGTTGGATAGCAGATTTGAATAGGATCATCAGACATTATTCTAGGGAGGAAGGCTGTGGATAGCATGTCTAAAAATTAAGATCTTTATGTTTGCAACAGCTTCTGACTTCTTTAACAAATGGATATTGGTTTTGTAAAAGCAGAAACAAATTGAGCCTGCTACCTGACACATAGCACATAGCACTTGGATGTGTTTACATACACATACATACTCACACAAGTACACAACACTCAAAGTATTCTCTCACTTTGAGAATTGAAGGGATTATAGGACTCAGATAATTCAACTCTCTTTTTATTTTTTTTTCACATTTATTTATTTTTGAGAGAGACAGAGTGTGAGCAGGGAGGGGCAGAGAGAGGAGGAGACGCAGAATCCGAAGTAGGCTCTAGGCTCTGAGCAAGCTGTCAGCACAGAGCCCGACACGGGGCTCGAACCCACGAACCATGAGATCATGACCTGAGCCGAAGTCGGACGCTCAACAGACTGAGCCACCCAGGCACCCCTCCAACCCTCTTTTTAAAATAAACTTGGAAGGGGTGCCTGGGTAGCTCAGTCGGTTGACCGTCTGACTTTGGCTCAGGTCATGATCTCATGGTTCGTGGGTTCCAGCCCTGTGTCGGGCTCTGTGCTGACAGCTCGGAGCCTGGAGCCTGCTTCGGATTCTGTGTCTCCTTCTCTCTCTGCTCCTCCCCTGCTCATGCTCTGTCTCTCTCTCTCTCTCTCTCTCTCAAAAATAGACATTTGAAAAAAAAAAACAAAACCAAACTTGGAAGCTGTGACCCCACTGGGAGAAATGACTTGTTCAGGAGTCACCCTACAGTGCTGGAGCTAGACCAGATCTTCTGTCCCTTATACAAGTCATGCAAAATAATTGCTTAGCTATTCTGATTGTGAAAACATTGTCCCAACACATGTTGATGCCTCGCTTATTGTCCTCACTTAACTTTCAGGCATGGTCCATTTCTCAGATTTGGGAACAAAACATGATTTTTCTTAAAAGTTGCCTCAATTTTAACTCATCTGTATGTGACTGGGGATGGAACCAGGGGGTGAGATGAATTAATTTGTAGCCTCAATGGTACACTTTCCTAGAGTGGCCTGGAACAGTTCCCAGAATGCTGGTCACTTGAGAGAAGGAAATGGGAGAATTCTTTCTAAACTGGCATGTATGTGAATGGCTACTCAGGGCAGAAGTCTTTTCTGGACAAAACTTCCATTTGTCACAGAAGAAGGTACCAATCTGGTTTGTGTAATGCCATGCAGACCACTACTTTCAGGGAAGGTAGGAAATGTGTGACTGTTTTTTCTTTCAGGACTGTATACTTTATTGTAACCTTGATATTTTAATTTTTTTAGGCTTTTAAAAAATTACACTTTGATTCTAAAAAGATATGTAGCACTAATTTTAACCCTTCTACCCAGAAGTAATAATTGGAATTTAGTATTAACAAGATTAACTAGTTATATTTGTATAATTGCAAATAGTGGTTATTAGTATATCCAGAGTTGTACGACTATCTCCGCCATCTAATTTTGGAAAATCTTCACATTCCTCACTGAAAAACCCACAACCATTAGCAGTCACTCTTCGTTATCCCTTGCCCCAGCTCCTGACAATCACTAATCATTGTCTTTATGGATTTGTCTGTTCTGTACATTTTGTATAGACAGAATCATAGAATATGTGGCTTTTGTGTGTGGCTTCTCTCACTTAGCATGATTATCTCAAGATTTGTCTATTTTGAAGCATGAATTCCATTCCTTTTTATGGGTGAATAATATTCCATGGTGTGCATCTAATGCTTTTTGTTTACCAGTTCACCAGTTGATGGGTATGTTTCCATATTTTGGTTATTATGAATAACACTACTAGGAACATTTTTATGTAAGTATGTTTTTGTTTAGTTGGTCACGTGATATATTTTTAACATTTTGAGAAATTACTAAACTGTTTTGCAAAGTGGCTGCACCATTTTACATTCTAGCAAATGCATGAGGGACCCAGTTTCTTCACATCCACATGTTTACGTCCCACACTTCGGTCGTCTTTTAAATTATAGCAGCTGTAGTGGGACATCTCAGTTGTTGTTTTAATTTGCATTTCTCCCATACTTCCTAAGTATGCTGAGCATTTTTTTTATATGCTTATAAGCCATTCCTAAATCTTCTATGGTCTGTTAAAAAAAAGTCAGTTAAAACTCTTAAATATGGAGAACAAACAGAGGGTTACTGGAGGGATTGTGGGAGGGGGTATGGGCTAAATGGGTAAGGGGTATTAAGGAATCTACTCTTGAAATCATGGTTGCACTGTATGCTAACGAATTTGGATGTAAATTTAAAAAAATAAAATTAAAAAAAAAATTCAGTTAAATATCCTTTTAATTGTTCTGGCTCCCATGCTTTAAAAAAAAAAAAATCAAATCTCAGGCGCCTGGGTGGCTCATTCGGTTAAGCAATGAACTCTTTTTTTTTTTTTTTTTTTAATTTTTAAAAAATGTTTATTTTTGAGAGAGAGCATGAGCAGAGGAGGGCAGAGAGAGAGGGAGACACAGAATCCGAAGCAGCTCCAGGCTCTGAGCTGTCAGCACAGAGCCCAGTTTGGGGCTCGAACTCATGGCCCATGAGATCATGACCTGAACCAAAGCTGGATGCTTAACCGAATGAGCCACCCAGGCACCCCAAACATCTGACTCTTGATTTAGGCTCAGGTCATGATCTCATGGTTCATGAGACTGAGTCCTGCGTTGGGCTCTGTGCAGACAGTGTGGAGCCTGCTTGGGATTTTCTTCCCCTCTCTCTCTGCCCTCACCTACCTATCTCTCTCTCTCTCTCTCTCTCTCTCTCTCTCTCTCTAAAAAAAAAAAAAAAATCTCACCATGCACCCAGTTACATAGTTACATGTGCTCATTATGGAAAATTGGGGAAGTACACAGCAACAGACTCATAAAAAAAACTCCATCACTTTGCATTATCTGCATGGTTAAAATAAAACTAAATTGCTCTGGTTATCTATGGCTGTGTATGTAATTAATTACCCTAAAATTCATTTGGTGCAGAGCACTTGTATCTTTCTTGGTTCTGAGGTTTCCTGTGTTCAGCTAGGTGGTTCTTGCTTGGGAGTTTTCTCATGCAGTTATAGTCAAATGGTGGCTGAGGCTGGAGTCATCTTGAAGTCCTCACTCACATGTCTAATGGTTAATCCTGGTTATCAGCTGCGACTTCAACTGAGCCCCTTGGCTTGAGTGCCTAAAATGTAGTGTGGGTTTCCTCATAGCATTGTACCTTGATTTCTCCCCCAAGAGGGGAAGATGCGTATGGCCTTTTATGACCTAACTTTAGAAGTCACAAAGCATCACTTCCCAGCATAGTCACGGGCCTGCCCAAATTCAAGAGGAGGGAGCCTCAATCTCACCACTAGGGAGTAATGTCAACGTAAGAAGAAGAGAATGAAGGATGGGAGAACTTACTATGTATGGTCATCTTTTCTGCACTGTATATACATGAAACATCAGTTAAAATGGCTGCGTAATGTTCTACCATAAGGATACATGGTAATTTATTTAATCTGTCTTTAATTTTGGAGCCTTAGGTCATTTTTAAAAACTATTATGCATTTATTCATACAGCAAATATTTATTAAGCGCCTACTATGTCCCAGGCACTGTTGAGTCACCAGGGTAGAGTGGTGAAAAGGCTACCAAGGAAGGTCCTTGTTCTTCTGGTGCTTATTTTTTGTGAAAGGGGCAGAAAATTAACTGTACATGTAAACCAACAAATAATCAGATGCTCATAAGCACTCTACAAGTAATTGGGCAGTTGGCTACTCTAGATTAGGTGGTAGGGAAGGCCTTTAAGATGGTGACACTTAAGCTAAGATCTGAATGAGAGGAAGGAATAAATTGTGAAAATCTGGGCCATGAGGAGAACATCATAGGGAGAGGGAAGGGTTAGTGCAAAGGCCCCGAGGCTAGAAAGATCATACAAATAGAAGAAAGACTGATGTGTACAAGCCAGGTGGATGAGGATAGAAGTGGTAAGAGATGAGGTTGAAGGGGTAGGCACAGGGCAGATCGTGAACTTGGTAATAAGCCAGGGAAAGTTTAGATTTCATTCTTCCTGTTGTGGGAAGACTTTGCAAGGTTTTATGGAAAGGAATGCTATGATCTGGTTTATATTTTTAAACATCTCTTTTGCTGCTGTGATGAAATATTTTTCTAACTGTGGTAAAATACACCTAGGCATATAATTTACCTTCTTAATCATTAAAAATATATATTTTTTAACATTTGAGAGAGAGGGAGAGAGAACACAAGCAGGAGAGGGGCAAAGAGAGAGGAAGACACAGAATTGGAAGCAGGCTCCAGGCTTTGAGCCGTCAGCAGAGAGCCTGATGTGGGGCTCAAATTCACATGCCTTTGAGCTGTGAGATCATGACCTGAGCCAAAGTCAGCCGCCTAACTGGCTGAGCCACCCAGGTGCCCCCTTCTTAATCATTTTTAAGTGTACAGTACAGTAGTGTTGAGTGTGAATATACTTTTTACATTATTGTACAACCAATCTCCAGGGCTCTTTTATCTTGCAAAACTGTATCCATTAAACAGTAACTCCTCATCTCTCCCCAGAGCCCCTGGCAGCTTCCATTCTACTTTCTGTCTCTATGATTGAGTGTTCTATGTACCTCATATAAATGGAATCATAATATATTTGTCTTTTTGTGCCTGGCTTATTTCACTTAATATAACATTGTTAAGGTATGTTCATATTGTAGCATAAATGTTGGAATTTCCATTTTTTTAAAGGCTGAATAACATTCTGTTGTATGTATATATAACACATTTTGTCTTTTCATTCATCCATGGATGGGACACTTGGGTTGTTTCCACGTTTTGGCTATTGTGAATAATGCTGTTAGGAACATGGGTGTACAAATATCTCTTAGCGACTCTGCTTTCGGTTCTTTTGGGTATACACCCAGAAGTGAAATTGCCAGATCATTTATACCTTTAGAGTTTTGAGGAACTGCTATACTGTTTTCCAAAGTGGCTGCACCATTTTACACTCCAAATCCTTGTCAACTCTTGTTATTTTCTGTTATTGTTCTTAATGGTAGCCATCCTGTTGCATATGAGGTAGTATCTCATTGTGGTTTTGATTTTCATTGCCCTACTCATTAGTGATGTTGAACATCTTTTCATGTGCTTGTTGGTCATTTGTTTATCTACTTTGGAGAAATGTCTATTCAAGACCTTTGCCCATTTTTTTTTTAATTTTTTTTTAACGTTTATTTATTTTTGAGACAGAGAGAGACAGAGCATGAACAGGGGAGGGTCAGAGAGAGAGGGAGACACAGAATCTGAAACAGGCTCCAGGCTCTGAGCTGTCAGCACAGAGCCTGATGCGGGGCTTGAACTCACAAACCGTGAGATCATGACCTGAGCTGAAGTCGGAAGCTTACCCAACTGAGCCACCCAGGGGCCCCACCTTTGCCCATTTTTTAATCAGGTTTGGTTTTTGTTTGGTTGTAGGAGTTCTTTATGTAGTGTCAGTATTAACCCCTTATCAGACAGATGATTTGCAAATATTTTATCCCATTCTGGAGGCTGCATTTTTACTCTGTTGGTTGTGTCCTTTGCACAGAAATTCTTACTTTGAAGGAATTCCAATTAATTTTTCTCTCGTCTGCCTTTTGGTGTCATATCCAAGAAATTGCTGCAATCCAATCTCATGAAGGTTTTCCCCTGTGTTTTTTCCTAAAATTTCTATAGTTTTAGTTCTTAAGTTCAGATCTTTGACTCATTTGAGTTAATTTTTGTATATAGGGTAAGGTAAGGGTCTCTCTTCATTGTTTTGTATATGGATATCGAGTTCCCAGCACTGTTGTTGAAGAGTGTTCTTTTCCCATTGAATTGTCTTGGAACTCTTTGACCCTTTTGGGGTCACTTGAACCATATATGTAAGGGTTTATTCTTGGGCTCTCTATCCTGTTCAGTTGGTCTATGTATCTGTCCTTATACCAGTACTACAGTGTTTTGATTATTGTAGCTGTGTAATAAGTTTTGAATGATGTATTTCTTTTTTTAAATTAAAAAAAAAATTTTTTTTTAACGTTTATTTATTTTTGAGACAGAGAGAGACAGAGCATTAACAGGGGAGGGGCAGAGAGAGAGGGAGACACAGAATCCGAAACCAGCTCCAGGCTCTGAGCTGTCAGCACAGAGCCCGAGGCGGGACTCAAACTCACGGACCGTGAGATCATGACCTGAGCCGAAGTCGGACGCTTAACCGACCAAGCCACCCAGGTGCCTCCAAATGATGTATTTCTTTAGCATAGATTATTAGAATAGAATTGAATCAAAGGATATGAACTTTTTTCAGCCTTTGTCTCTTTTTGTATATTTTTTGCACATTCATATGCATCAGTTTATGCTTCCGTATGAGAATGCCTGTCTCACTTCCTTTTCACATTGAATAGCATTCATAATACCAGTTACTTTCTGAATGATTGATGAGAAATGGTTTCTAATTGTTTCAATGAATATTTCTGTGATTACTACCAAGGTTGTATAGATTTCATATGTTCATTTGTTACTTAGTCACTGCTTTTTTAAGATTTGTCTTTTGCATAATTTTCTCTTTTGGGATATTCCCCTTTTCCCATCCCTTTGCATAGGAACATTAATCATCTGTTATACTTGAAAAAAGTTTCCCAGCTTTTAATTTTTTAGAAAATTGTTTTTAATGTTTAAAGAGAAAGTGGGGGAGGGCCAGAGAGAGAGAATTTCAAGCAGGCTCCACAATGTCCGTGCAGAGCCCCATGTGAGGCTCAAACTCACAAACCGTGAGATCATGACCTGAACCGAAATCAAGAGTCGGATGCTTAGAGTCGGGCCACCCAGCCCCCCCCAACCCCCCCCCCCCCCCCCCAGCTTTTAATTTTTAATGAATTTTTTCCCATTCAGAAATTTAAAATTATTTTGGGAGCAAATCTGTCAGTGTAGTCCTTTCTGAAATGTGTTTCATTGCTCTTATTTTTAGGAAATCTGTTTCCATTCAGATGGTTCCCTACATTTTCTTTCTCAGCTCAAGGCTTGATCTCAGAGTTGTGAGTTCGGCTCTGTGTTGGGCTCTGTGCTGGACGTGAAGCCTACTTGGAAAAAAACCACATTGTAATGATAGATATTTTGAGATTATTGTTTTGTGGCATTCTGTTTTGTTTTGTTTTTTAATTTATTTTGGGGAGGGCAGAGATGTAGAGGGAGAGAGAGAATCTTAATGCAGGCTTTGATCCCATGACCCTGGGATCATGACTTGAACCAAAATCAAGAGTCAGATGCTTAACCAACTGAACCACCAAGGTGCCCTGTTATGTGGCATTCTTGTTTTGGCCTTTGGAAGGTCATTGCCCTCTAAATTTAATTTGTTTTTATTTATAAGACACTTTTGTAACAGTAACACGTAAGGAGAGAGGAGATCAATAAATTTACTGTGGGAGCTTAAATTTGATACTTGTATAGAGTTGTCCTGCCTTAAAGGTTTTTATTTAAGGTGATCATGTCTGTTTTGTGTGAATCTGGTCAGGTTACACACTTTTTTATTTAAAGTTTGGGAAAGGCCTGTTAAATGTGATTTGGGCAGGAGGGTGCAGGGTTTGTAGCAAAGTGCCATCTATCACAACATCTGTGCAAAACCACCCAGGTTAGTCAGTGCCTAAAATGCATATCATCAGTGGAAGTGACCACGAGGACATTGGCATTTTCAGTGAGCTGGCCACATCTCCTGAATGCGGGGTGTTAGAAGTCTATAGCCATGAGCATGATCCAGAGCAGGGTATCAACTATGCAGTCACATGAGACCCACCAGGAATTCCCTACAGGAAATTCTGTTTTCCATCAAATATGGTGGAAATGACAAGATATTCCTGTGTTCTGATCTGTGTAGAAAACATTCTCATGTTTCTTGCATCTCAATCATTCTCATGTCCCTTTTTAGCAACTACTTTTTCATTGTCTTCCTCAAAGTGAAGGAGCTAGTTGTCTGCTTTTCTGTTTCTTAACAAGTGCTTATACTATAATTCGTTTATTTTCTTGAAGCACTTATATAAGTGTAGCCCATGCTCACTGGCTTTTTGGGTCATATTTTATGTTAGTGTCTAATTTTTTTTTTATGTTTACTTTTGAGAGAGAGAGAGAGAGAGAGAGAGAGAGAGAGACAGCATGAGTGGGGGAGGGGCAGAGAGAGAGGGAGACACAGAATCTGAAGCAGGCTCCAGGCTCTGAGCTGTCAGCACAGAACCCGACACAGGGCTCAAGCCCATAAACTATGAGATCATGACCTGAGCCAAAGTCGGACGTCTAACAAATTGAGCCACCCAGGCTCCCTTAAGGAGATATTTTCAAATGCAGCCCAAACTATATGTATGTATGAGAGAATTCATTTTATCTTTATAACATCAAAACAATGAAAAAAACCTAAGTGTAGTACTTAATGTTACAAATAAGAGATGGTTCATCCCTGGGGTGCCTGGGTGGCTCAGTCAGTTAAGTGTCCAACTCTTGATTGTGGCTCATGTCATGATCTCACCATTAGTGAGTTCAGTTCCGAGTCAGGATCCACACTGACAGCACAGAGTCTGCTTGGGATCCTCTTTCTCCCTCTTTCTCTGCCCCTGCCCTGCTTGTGCTTATTCCCCCTCTCCCTACCTCCCCCTCTCTTTCTCTCAAACTTTAAAAAAGAGGAAAAAAAAGAAGAGATGGTTTATCCTTAACAGTAAAATTAACAGGCTTTGTTGAACAACCTAGATCTGTATGTGGTTAACTCTTTTCATTGCCTGTCCAATGGATATTTTAAAAGTATTGTATTGGCGTATGATTTGCCCTGAGATTGAGCCACTGGAGTGGTTTAGAATGAGAGTCATAGCAATTAGAATTGCTCCCAAGATGCTCCCTGTTTACCAGATCAGAATGAGCAAGGTACCTTTAAGATCTCTGCTTCACAGGGTGTGCGTTAAGGCACGTCATGCCTCAGAGTCCGCTCTTTCTCATTTGTCCTGCTCCAGAGATTAAATATGCCATGATGTGCAGTGTGTGCTTTATTTGCACCCTTGCCTCTCCATTTCTGATTTGATGTGGGTCTCTATTTTTTCCACTTTCTGACTAGCTTGGGTTTCTTTATTCAACCCACTCGGGTTTCTTTATTCAACCATCTTGAACTCCTTTCTGGCTGATGGCCTTTCACCTGGTTCTGCTTTAGCACTTCTCATCTTCACTGCCTTAAGAACTGTCATGGTTTAGTCCCTGGCATCTCACACCTGTACCGTGGGAAGAGCAGTCTGCCTACTCTTCCATCCTAAAGCTGGCTACATTATGGGAGGCTTTCAGTAGAATTGGGTTTGGGTGTGCATTTGCTGCCCCTTTCTGGTCTTTAGCAACTATAGCTGGCAGCTGCTGATAAATAACCTTTCCACTCTGATAGGTGGTAACACTTGTGGGTGAAAATGCTTATTCTGATGTTTTGCATTAGATCACATCTTGTCATGGTTATAGATAATGTATAGCCTGAATAGTGCTAGGCCAATACACCTTTCCACTATGTAGCTTCATCTTATTAGGTCCTTTCAGCTGGTTTTGGTGGAGGGAGGGAAACGTTTAGGGAGGAGGGTGAGCAGAGCTAACTTGAGGAAAGTTTGAAATTCTTTTTGGTCTCCTTGTTCTTCTTTTATTATCCATTCTGCTTTTTGTGTCTCATTTCTTCTTGGGAATTTGCCTATTGAGAAACACACTGGAATTACCACTG